>NC_079221.1:58241241-58423741 GCF_029633865.1 Lampris incognitus
ACAGTGTATTTGATCTTCTCTAGCTTAAGAAAGGACATGGTGTCCCTGAGCCACTGAGTGCTGGAGGGAGCTTTGGCAGACTTCCAGTGGAGAAGAAGGTGGCGTCTCGCCAGCAAGGAAGTGAAAGCTAGAACATCTAACTGCTTAGAGGTGAATTGGTAGTAACCTTCTGGGAGCCCAAATATGGCAGACTTTTATAGTTTTTGAAAGTATTTTTGACAGAGTATCACAGTAGTTCTGCCAAGAACAAGATAATAAAGGACAGCAGTAGAGCATATGGGTGAGATTGCAGGATGAAGCATGACGTATATCGCAACTGTGACATTGGGATGAATTTGTGACAATCGCGCTTTGGAAAAAAATGAACCCTAAATAGTACCTTGAACTGTATGAGTGTGAGTCAAGCACAAGTTGAGCTTGTGTGAACTTTGTTAAGAGCAACGTCCCGTCAATCATCATCCAGGTTCAAGCCCAGTTCAAACTCCCAGGAAGCCTTGATTTAGTGGCTGGTGAACTGTCCACATGACAGAAGTTTGTTATAAACCTTCGAAATGAGTGACTTTTGATGGGGATCGGTGCTGAGAAACTCCTCCCAGGGTTGACTTGGAGGAAAGGGGGGGGGGGAGTGGAAACAAAGATTTAACGCAGTGCCTACTTTGAAAATAACAAAAGAGATGAGAAGGTGGGAGATGAAATTCACATGATAGATCTGCAAAACTATGAAAGACACCATCCTTATACAGATCTTTAAAAAAATCCAGGCCTTTGTCGTGCCATACAGAGAAGGTGGGGTCTGTAGACAAGGGTCGAAATAAATGATTCTTCAGTAAAGGAGCTAAGGTGGGTGCTGAAATAAATTTAAAATGCTCCCTGAACTGATACCAAATTTTGATGGTGGAACGTACCACTTGGTTATTTGTAAAGCCAGAGGGGCTGGTTGGAATAGGGGAGGTAAGCAGAGGAATTAGGGAAGATGAAACATGCCTCTAACTTACACCATGGCAGATCTGTTGAATTAAGCCAAAGTGAAATTATTAGAATGTGTGTCGTCCAATAATACATCTGGAAACTTGGCAGAGAAAGTCCACCATTAAATTTGCATCTCTGAAGAATCGATTTACTGATTCTGGGTGCCTTTCCACGCCATAAAAGCCAGAAATGGCTTCGTCAATTGTTCAAGAAAAACGTTTCGGCAGAAATAGGGGGAGACATTGGAACAGAAATAAAAATTTGGGCAAAATGTTCATTTTAACTGTGTTAATTCTACCAGTCAAAGACAGAGGTAATCTATCCCATCTTTGAAGGTCAGATTTAATTCTAAAAACCAAAGGAGAGAAATTAGCTGAAAAAAGTGAGTTCAGTTCCCTGGTTACATTTATCCCCAGATACTTACAGCTGGAGGGACTCAATTTGAAAGGGATATCAGACTGATTGAGTTGTATTGCCAAAGCATTAATAGGATAGTATTCACTGTTGGAGAGATTTACGTTGTAGCCTAAAAATGATCCAAATCTCTGAAAACCAGACAGAATTGCTGGTATAGAGTGATTTGGATTTGAGACATGCAACAGCACATCATCAGCATAGAGTGAAAACTTAAGTTCCATGCCCAAACGTGATATCTCAGTGAAAGTGGAAGAAGATCTCAGAAAGATTGGCAAGGGCTCCATTGATAATGCAAATAGTAGGGGGGATAAGGGACAACTTTGGCGGATGCCGCGAGATAATGTGAAAAAACTGGATTGAATGCCATTGGTGGTGATACTAGCTTGTAGGGACGTATAAAGGAGCCACATCCATGAAATAAATACATTTCCCAGCCCAAATTTACTTAATGCAGTAAACAGGTAATCCCAATCAACCCTGTCGAACGCTTTTTCAGCATTGACTGGGATAACTACTTCAGGGGTTGTTGTTGAAGTTTTAGAATAGATAATACCTAAGAGGGTGTGGACATTATAGAACAGCTGGCGCCCCTTTATAAATCCGGGTTGCTCATCTGAGACAACATTTGGGAGAATATTTTCCAAGCGATGGCCCAAGGCCTTAGCAAGGATCTTAGCGTCCACATTTATTAAGGAAAGAGGTCTGAATGAGCTGCAGAGATTTGGGTCTTTGTCTTTTTTTAGAAGCAGACTTATGGAGGCTTGTTTTAAAGTTGGAGGAAGAGAACCATACTGCAGCGATTCGTTATATACAGAATGCAATAGTGGGGCCAGATTATCTTGAAATCTTCTAAAAAATTAAACTGGAAATCCGTCGGGGCCAGGAGCTTTATTATTTTGCATGGTATTCATAGCAAGGGTGATTTCCTCTACTGTCAATGGTAATTCAAGTTCTTTAACAATAACTGGGTTTATCATGGGGAAATTGAGACGATCTAAGAAAGAGTGCATTTCAGTGGTGTCAGACGGAGATTCAGATTTATATAAAGAAGAGTAGAAAGTGCAAAATACACAGTTAATGACAGTGGGGTCCCGATGCAGTGTGCCAAGTGAGTCTTTTATCTTAGGGATCATGCACGAAGCTGCCTGTCAACGTAGTTGGTGAGCAAGGAGGTGGCTTGCCTTATCACCGTGCTTGAAGTATGTGGCGCAACAGCGTAAAAGAAGGTGCTCTGCATCAGTGGTTGTGGTGAGATCAAATTCAGTCTGCAATTCAACACAACGTTGGAACAGACTGGGAGAGGGAGAAGTAGCAAGTTGTTGGTCCAAATGACTAATATTGATAGAGAGCTCTTGCAGTTTGGCTTTACGGGTTTTATTCAGATGTGCAGAGTAGGAGATAATTTGACCCCGAAGGTACGCTTTTAGCGATTCCCACAACAGTGAGCGAGAAACCGGTTACATCTCGTTCTGATTAATAGCAATAAACTCATCAATTGCAGCTGCAATGAATTTATTGACTTTAACGTCTGAGAGAAACAAAGTATTGAACCTCCATGGAACTGAGTACCGAGGTTGTGAAGAGAACTGGATATCTAAAGAAAGAGGGGTATGGTCAGAAATAACAATAGGATGGTAATTAATAGTCAACGCTTTGGAGATTAGTTTGGCATCAATGAAAAAATAATAATACGAGAGGAAGAAGAATATTTCTTGGTGTGGGAGTTGTAGAATCTCCAAGGATCAATGCAACCATTCTTAGACATGAAATCAGAAACTGACCTCGACATTGATGATGGGGTCAGGGTTTGTGGGTTAGAGCGGTCTAGTTTGGGGTCAGTTATGCAATTACTGTCCCCTTCGAATATAAACAGGTTATTATTCAATGATGGGAGACGCTCAAATAGCTTATTCATAAAGTCTGGGGCATCGAAATTTTGGGGCATAAATATTAACATAATAGGATGGGAATATGAGACAGTGTACCTGAGACGATTAAATATCTACCATTTCTATCAGATATAACTTAAGAAGCTGTAAAGTGAACTGACTTGCCAACTATAATGGCCACCCCTCTGGCTTTAGAGTTGAAATTTGAGTGAAACATCTCAGAGACCCAGGGGCATTTTAATCTGACCTGGTCCTTGGTTCACCTATGGGTTTCCTGCAGAAATACTAGGTCAGCTTTAAATCGTTTTAAATGAGTAAATATTCTCTATCTCTTAACTGGGCTTCCCATGCCTTTAATATACCAGCTCACAAACCTAACAGAAGAGTCACTATGAGGGATTCCTGAATTACTAATATTAGTGGTCATATATTGAGTATTTAGATATAAGAGGAAAAAGAATGCGGGGACCCGCCCTCACCCCTCTAGAAAGGGGAAAAGATTAAAGAAAAGATTAGAAGACGATTTAAAAAAAAGAGGAAAACACAGCAAGACAAACAAACACAGAAAAAAGCACTAATCTCTAACGAACTGATCAGCTTGAACACCAAACTGCCCCACCCCCTCCCCCCACAGCACTTACCACGCCCCCATCCCCAAACGATGGAGAACCCAGTGCTAACTCCCCAACACATATGCTTACGGCTATTGACCTACATGTGACTAAGGTTTGGGCTCCTGCAAAACCTAGTAATGATAAACAACAAGGCACCAAGTAACAAATTCACACAAAAGCGAAAAGTACAAACAGTACATAAACAAGTACAAGTAATCACCAGTGACCGTGTATAATGGGTTGACAATTACCGCAGACTGTATATAATGAGGTGAAAATAACCCCAGACTGTGTAAGATATGGTAAAAACAACAAACTGTATATAATAAGAGACTAGTAGAGGGACAACCTCAGACTGTATATAAGGAGGGAACATAAAAACAACACACTGTATAAAACAAGGGCCTCGGCTGCTCTGTCTAGAAGGAAAACCAGAGGACACAGTCCGCATACGAAGAGGCAAAACAAGAAGCACAGCTTGCACATTAACAGGCAAAAATAAAAATCGCAGCCTATATATCAACAGGTAAAAGCAGACCACAGCCTGTCTATTGGGAAGCAAGAAGAGACCACAATCTGTATATGAGGAAGATAAGGAAAGACCACAGAATCGAAAAAAAAAGAATGAAAATCAGGCTGTAAAAGCAATACCCACAAACTGTAGCGCATATAAAACCCCCCAAACTATATATGGAGTAAAGAGTCAGTAATTGTCTACCTGAGTGGTCACCTTATCGTCAGCATTATATATTTTCCCTCAGTTCACTTTACTTGCTCAGTCTCTTGATGAATGTGCTGGCGTCTTCCGGTGACTTCATTAAACTCCTCCTCGGCACCGTTATATGTAAGCAGACCAAAGCGTATAGCGGAATCCCACCGAGGCGGCGTCGGGTATCATTGTAGGCAGCCCGGGCCGCCCGGGCAGTCTTGGCGGTGTGATGGGGAAAGATAGAGACAGCATGTCCCCAATCTTGATCCGTTGTTGGGCTCTGGCTCGCTGCAAGACATCCACACAGTACGTGTGATAATGTAGTCGAGCGACTATTGGACGAGGGCGCTCACCTGGTTTCGGCTTCGACTGGAGAGTGCCTTGAGTGCGGTCCAAGAGGGGCTCTTTTTCAAGTGTAAGAGCATCTTACATCTGCTATCCTCTTTCAATGTTGTATTATGTAAATTGCGTGAACACAAGATCCATTGCACGCTGTCCGTCTTGGGAGAGAGATCCTCCTCTGTTGCTCTCCCTGAGGTTTCTTCCTATTTTTTCTCCCTGTTAAAGGGTTTTTTTAGGGAGTTGTTCCTCATCTGATGAGAGGGTCTAAGGACAGGATGTTGTGTTGCTGTTAAGCCCACTGAGGCACATGTGTAATTTGTGATATTGGGCTATACAAATAAAATTGATTTGATTTGATCTTGTAGCAGAGTGGAGATAGCCGCTGCAGTGGAGGAGATGGGTGAGTCCTCTGCAATTCCCAATACCCTTATATTACTGCGCCCTGATCTCGCCTCAAGATCTTCGCATTTATTGTCCACTCTTACCAGATGGGCTGACAGCTGCTCCGCTTTGGCCTGAAGCGTGACGACGTCGTCGGTGCAGGTGGACAGGGAGGTTTCCGTTTCACCTACGGTATTTTTCAGAGCTTGCACTTCAGACTCAATCTTCGTGATGCTACCAGATAACTCTGATTTCACTGCCTGTAGCTCCGTCTTGATGGATGTTACATTCTTGGTTAAGGCGGCTTGAAGTTCAGTTTAAAAAAATAATCGTCATCTCGTTGTGAAGGGGTTAGAGCAGCTCTGCCTTGAAATCGGGGGCTGCAACATCACCTATGGGCGCGGCAGCACCGTCCGAGCGGGGAGAGCAGCCACTACGAGGCGGGGACGAGGAGTGCGGAGCAGGCCGCTGCTGTTGTGCCGCTGAAACGCGCCCGCTTTTATTTTTCGAAGACATTGTAGTCGACCAGAAGACAAAAAAAAAACGGAGTTTTGGGAAAAAAACTAACACCGAAAAAATGCAAAACGTGTGCCTGGGATAGGAAGTTTTTGCAGGAACACCGAGAGTCGCGACCTACTCCATAGATCACTACACCGGAAGTCTTCTGGCATCTGTTCTGAACCCGTTGGGAGGCAGTAATGAACATCACATTCAGAACACTAGGAATGTTGTGGACAAGGTGAGGGACATATTTATGGAGAGGATGAAAAAATGGTCTCTTATGATGTTAAGTCTCTTCACGTGTGTTCCTGTTGATGAAGCAGTGGAGTTAGTCCGTATGAAATTACAAACCGACCCCACCCTTAGCAATAGCACCACCCTTAACACTGACCAAGTGTGTCTGCTCCTGAAGCTGTGCCTTCAGTCCATGTACTTTACATGCAGGGGCAGTACTATAGGCAGAGGCATGGGTGTGCTATGGGTTCCCCAGTCTCACCTGTAGTGGCCAACTGTAGTGGAAAAGAGGCTCTGATGTCCTATCCAGGGACACCACCATTGGTTCAGATGTGTGGACGACACCTGGGTTAAAACTAAATCTCAGGATGTAGCACATTTCACCGACCACATTAACTCTGTGGACACCACATCAAGTTCACCCGGGAGGATGTGGAACATGACAGGTTAGCCTTCTTACATTGTGAAACTGCAAGTGGTGATGGGGGAAATGTGATTGTTGGTGTTTACCGTAAACCAATACATACTGATCAGTACTTAAGGTCTGACTTTTATCATCCACTGGAACACAAACTAGGAGTCATCAGGATGCTGGACCACCGAGCTGACAACATCCCCACCGACACAGCGGCCGCAGAAGGGGAGAAATCCCACATTAAACAGACCCTGGTTAAGTGTGAGCTAACACATCAGACCAGAACTCCACAGTCTACACCATCTACAGGCCAGTGGCCACTCTTCCAGGGATGAGGATGTGCACATCCTTGATAGGGAGGAACGCTGGTTTGAACGGGGATACCGATGCCCTCTTCAACTCTACTGCGGAAGAATGCAACTAAATTCTCCATTTTTTTGCAGACAAAATCGCCGCTATCAACAAATCACTGTCCCCTGCATCTGACTCAGCAGCACCTACTCCGGCCGCCCTTTTCCCCATTCCTCTTGACCTCCCTACCCCTCGCCCTGATCGCCGCCTCTCCCGCTTTGTTCCAGTTGCTCCTACCACTATCTCTGAACTCATCAGCTCATCAAAATCCACAACCTGCTCCCTTGATCCCTTCCCCACCCCCCTACTGAAGAAATGCCTCCCTGGCATATGTCCCTACCTCACTAACCTTTTCAATTCCTCACTGTCCCATGGAATTGTCCCCTCTGCCTACAAAACTGCAGCTGTCACCCCAATTCTCAAGAAACCTTGTCTTGATCCATCCTGCCTCAACCATTACTGGCCAATTTCCCATCTCCCCTTCCTCTCTAAAACCCTGGAATGCATTGTCGCCACACAACTCCAAACCTACCTACACTCCAACAACCTACTCGAACCCCTCCAGTCTGGTCTTCGCCCACTCCACAGCACTGAAACTGCACTCCTTAAAATACTTAATGACCTCCTCATCTCTGCTGATACTGGAGCCCTTAACATCCTCATCCTCCTCGACCTGAGTTCAGCCTTCGATACCGTGAGCCACAACATCCTGCTCACCAGATTGAAAGATGTCGGTATTGAAGGCACCATACTCAGCTGGCTCCAGTCCTACCTCTCCAGCAGGTCACACTTCATCTCACTTCACAACTACTCCTCTGTTCCATCCACAGACAGACAAGGTGTTCCCCAAGGTTCTGTACTCAGCCCACTCCTTTTCATCATCTACATCCTCCCTCTTGGTCAGATTCTCCGCCATTTCAACTTGGACTTCCACTGTTATGCTGATGACATCCAGATATACCTCAGCACCAAATCCCCTCACAATCCACCCCTCTCTCACATCGACTCCTGTCTGCAATTAAAGTCTGGATGCAGCAAAATCTTCTCAAACTCAACAGTGTCAAAACTGAACTCCTCTTCATTGGCTCCAAGTCCACTGTCAGCCAAATCAACAACCTTGCACTCACCATCAATGGCACTATGGTCTCCCCTTCCTCCCAGGCACACAACCTTGGTGTGATCTTGATCCCACCCTCTACCTCGAGCCACATATCCGCCAAATGGTCAAATCCTTCTTCTACCACCTTCGCAACATTGTGAAAATAAGATTCTGTCTCACTTGCCCTGCTGCTGAGATACTGATCCATGCCTCCATCTCCTCCCGCCTTGATTACTGCAACTCACTCCTCTATGGCATCAGTGCTAGCTCTATCAAGAGACTCCAATTGGTCCAGAATGCATCCGCCCAACTTTTAACTTTCACTAACTCCTGGCACCACATCACCCCAGTCCTAAAAGACCTCCACTGGCTACCCATCTCCCACCGGATCAATTACAAACTCCTGGTTCTTACTTATAAAGCCCTTCACAACCTGGCTCCCCCATACCTCACCAACCTCCTCTACCCCTACCAACCCTCTCGGTCCCTCAGATCCACCTCAGCCTCCCTTCTCTCTACCCCCAGGTCCAACCTCTGCGGCTTTGGTGACCGAGCCTTCTCCAGAGCAGCTCCCAGGCTCTGGAATTCACTCCCCCAAATCATTAAAGACTCAGAATCCCTCCCACTCTTCCAATCCCGTCTCAAGACACACCTTTTCTCCATTGCCTTCTCGTGCCCCCCCCCCCATCCGCTCATCCACCCCTGGTCTGGGGCAGGCTGGGGACTGAGCGATCGACCTGCCCCCTCCCTCAACTCCCTCCCCAACTCCCTCCCCAAGCACATCGGACACTGCTGCGGGCTGCCCACATTCAGGTCATTGGTTGTGACTCATCTCTTTAGACTTCATCTGTGATTTATGTGATTTATGATGTTTGTTTTTCTTTCCCTTTTGTGTGTGTTTAAGTGGGAGAGTCCTGCTGGTGTCGTGTGTGGCTGCCGCGCCTCCCTCTCGTAGCCCCCCTTCCCACCCACCCCTGTATGTCTGTGTTATGTTTATCTGTCGTCTTGTTTCACCCCATTTATTGTAAAGCGACCTTGAGTATTAGAAAAGCGCAATATAAGATTGATTTATTATTATTATTAAGAGGCCATTTATGTGAAGAGGGAACGACCATCCCTGAACTGAGGGGGGGGGGGGGCTGAGTACATCTGTCACCATCTTACAATGCTGTGATTGCAACTATTCCCCAACCCTCTGTGAATAGTACACATGGCCACTGTAACTCTAGTTAATGGTCACACCCATATTTGCATATGAAATTGGTGGTTGGTTTGGGTGCCACTGTATTGTTTATAAGGGTGGGGTACCTGCAGTCAGGTGAGACTAAAGAGGTCACTTAGATGATGATGACACGTTTCTGTCAATAAACGTTGTGTCCAGATGACCTGATTCAACCTTCGTAGACTCTCTATTAAACACACCCATGCTGTTGATGTTGATGGCTTGTAACTTACAGTTGTCTTCTCTCTCCTCCTTTCTCCCCCTTGCTTCTCAGGCTAAACTTGTTCTTCAGAAGGAGGTGGTCAGGTCTCCTGTCTCTCCTGCCTTCCTCTCTCCTGCATTCTGCCCCCCCTCCTCTCTCTCCCCCTCTCTTTCTCTTTCTCCCTGCTCCCCCTCTTCCCCTCTCTCTCTCCATGCCCGTCCGACTCCCTCTCTCTTTCCTCCTTCCTTCCTGCGTGCAGCTCCTGGGCCAATCAGGTCATCCCAGGGTTCAGTCCTCTTCAGTCCTTACTGATGATGTCAGCAGCAGACCACAGCTGCGTCCGTCTGGGCCGACCCCTGACCTTATAAATCCAGGAAACCACACACACACACACACACACACACACACACATGCACACACATGCAGACTGCGGGCCGTGCATGTGGTGGACCTCAACACATGTAGACTGTGGGACGTGGCATGTGGTGGACCTCATCACATGCAGACTGTGGGCTGTGGCATGTGGTGGACCTCATCACACGCAGACTGCGGGCCGTGGCATGTGGTGGACCTCAACACATGCAGACTGTGGGACGTGGCATGTGGTGGACCTCAACACATGTAGACTGTGGGACGTGGCATGTGGTGGACCTCAACACATGCAGACTGTGGGCTGTGGCATGTGGTGGACCTCATCACATGTAGACTGTGGGACGTGGCATGTGGTGGACCTCAACACATGCAGACTGTGGGACGTGGCATGTGGTGGACCTCAACACATGTAGACTGTGGGACGTGGCATGTGGTGGACCTCAACACATGCAGACTGTGGGACGTGGCATGTGGTGGACCTCAACACATGTAGACTGTGGGCCGTGGCATGTGGTGGACCTCAACACATGTAGACTGTGGGACGTGGCATGTGGTGGACCTCAACACATGCAGACTGTGGGACGTGGCATGTGGTGGACCTCAACACATGCAGACTGTGGGACGTGGCATGTGGTGGACCTCATCACATGTAGACTGTGGGCTGTGGCATGTGGTGGACCTCAACACATGCAGACTGTGGGCCGTGGCATGTGGTGGACCTCATCACATGTAGACTGTGGGCCGTGGCATGTGGTGGACCTCATCACATGTAGACTGTGGGCCGTGGCATGTGGTGGACCTCATCACACGCAGACTGCGGGCCGTGGCATGTGGTGGACCTCAACACATGTAGACTGTGGGACGTGGCATGTGGTGGACCTCAACACATGCAGACTGTGGGACGTGGCATGTGGTGGACCTCAACACATGCAGACTGTGGGCCGTGTTATGTGGTGGACCTCATCACATGTAGACTGTGGGCTGTGGCATGTGGTGGACCTCAACACATGCAGACTGTGGGCCGTGGCATGTGGTGGACCTCATCACATGTAGACTGTGGGCCGTGGCATGTGGTGGACCTCATCACATGTAGACTGTGGGACGTGGCATGTGGTGGACCTCAACACATGCAGACTGTGGGCCGTGGCATGTGGTGGACCTCAACACATGCAGACTGTGGGACGTGGCATGTGGTGGACCTCAACACATGCAGACTGTGGGACGTGGCATGTGGTGGACCTCATCACATGTAGACTGTGGGACGTGGCATGTGGTGGACCTCATCACATGTAGACTGTGGGACGTGGCATGTGGTGGACATCATCACATGCAGACTGTGGGACGTGGCATGTGGTGGACCTCAACACATGTAGACTGTGGGACGTGGCATGTGGTGGACCTCAACACATGCAGACTGTGGGCTGTGGCATGTGGTGGACCTCATCACATGCAGACTGTGGGCCGTAGCATGTGGTGGACCTCAACACATGTAGACTGTGGGCCGTGGCATGTGGTGGACCTCAACACATGTAGACTGTGGGCCGTGGCATGTGGTGGACCTCATCACACGCAGACTGTGGGCCGTGGCATGTGGTGGACCTCAACACATACAGACTGTGGGACGTGGCATGTGGTGGACCTCAACACATGCAGACTGTGGGACGTGGCATGTGGTGGACCTCAACACATGCAGACTGTGGGCCGTGTTATGTGGTGGACCTCAACACATGCAGACTGTGGGCCGTGGCATGTGGTGGACCTCAACACATGCAGACTGTGGGCCGTGGCATGTGGTGGACCTCAACACATGCAGACTGTGGGCCGTGGCATGTGGTGGACCTCATCACATGCAGACTGTGGGACGTGGCATGTGGTGGACCTCATCACATGTAGACTGTGGGACGTGGCATGTGGTGGACCTCATCACACGCGGACTGTGGGCCGTGGCATGTGGTGGACCTCAACACATGCGGACTGTGGGCCGTGGCATGTGGTGGACCTCAACACATGCAGACTGTGGGCCGTGGCATGTGGTGGACCTCAACACATGCAGACTGTGGGACGTGGCATGTGGTGGACCTCAACACATGTAGACTGTGGGACGTGGCATGTGGTGGACCTCATCACATGTAGACTGTGGGACGTGGCATGTGGTGGACCTCAACACATGTAGACTGTGGGACGTGGCATGTGGTGGACCTCAACACTCATGTCAGAAGAATCTTCCTACAGCCTTCAGAAGGAGTTTCCCAGATACTCAGTAATAACACAACAAAACAACAACACAACATCATAACCTCTCCGCTCGTGAGGCTCAGCAGCCTGTCTGGAACAGGCGGAGCAGGTGTTCCTGACCTCATGATGAGCCTTCGTCAGCAACACCATGATGATGATGATGATGTGCTGAAGGACGCACCAAACAGATGTGTGATAAATGAGTGATTATCATGTGGGAATTTAATTCTAAAATGTTTCTTCCTGTTTGAGAAGTCTGGTCTTGAAGGTCCTCAGCTGACCTGTGACAGAGACGGATGGGCAGGTTTCAGCTTCGGCAGAAATACATCTCTAAACCTGCTCCATTTATCTTCCACACCACGGAAACCTGATGTCACAATGAATTCCTGTCTGTCTTGATCTTCAGCTCTACCTTTTCCCTAAATGATGAAGGATCTCAGTCTTCCTACAGGGCACACACACACCCATGTGTGTGTGTGTGTGTGTGTGTGTGTGTTTTATCTTCTATGCAGCATTTGATATCAGGTAGTTGTGTAGTGCTGTGTTCACACCAAACATGACACCAAACTTTGGCACAATGAAAGTGAATGAAAGGAGGCGGTAAGGTGCTGTTTCTCCCCGAGACACGCCAGGTTAGCTTGAAGCAAACCAATCAGCTTCCAGCATGGCTACTAGAAAGCACTAGTGTAGCCAGAACAAACACTGTGGGTGTGCCTCGGAAAACCTGGGTGTGCCACATCTAACCTTCTCTACAACACAGAGCAGGCTGGACTGATGTGCACCTCCACCAAACCAGAACCATCATCCATTGCCGTCTGCGTGGGCTGGCCTACGACATGACCACAACACAGTAGAAGGAGTGCTTCAGTCACTGTGCAGTCCATTCTCTGACTGTTATTTTAAACATTACCGTGTAATCATTCTACATAGGCTTATCAAATAAAACAAAATAGTCCTACCTACCGTAGAATAGATAACAACCAGGCGTTTACATGAAACTTGACCGGGCACAGCCACCTGTGCAAGTTGCCAGCTTAAACGGCAAGACGGTGTGGCTTGGCCTTAAATGGGTCAATGATTTCATGAGACTCCGAAGTCTCCGTACGTTCCCTTTGTAACGCCAGCAACGAGAGGCTGCTTGGTCTGCCTGTGAGCGTGGTTGCTCTGCTGCTGGACTTGATCCTGGTGACTGTTGAGAACTGGTGCTGTACGGAACAACTTGGAACAGGCGATGTGATCACAGCACACAGTGAGCTGTTCAGGTTGGGCAATACGTCTCTAACACGAGTCTAAGACTCCAATTTGGGACAGGTATATGATGACCGCCATTCACCTTTCGTTTGATCAGTTGCCCAAATACTGTAGGTTCAGGGCTAGCCCTTCCACTCCAAGTCCAGAATGCTTGCTTGGAGGCCGTAGTATTTCCTTCTGGCCAAACGAGTGTGACGCGGGCAGCAGGGAGGCAGCAGCAGCTTTCATTATTCTGAAGGAGTTGCACTGAAAGCAATTGTTAAGTTCCATACGCTGTCTGCAAGCATTGAAATCCACAATGAATGCAAAGCCAAGTCACTGCTAATGGGTGCAGACCTGCCCACTGCAGAGGTCACATGTGAATTGGCCAACCTGGAAGGTAATTTCCTGTTATGAGCGCCCGCAACGTCCCAGTTCTGCACATCATTTTCTTCATGGCATCATCAATAAGCCCGATTCTTCTCTCTAATTCCCCATCCGAGTTATTCCTAAATGTAGCAGAAGTTTCTTTGAGGCCCTAAATCACGTGGATACAATCAGTCACACATGAGGACTGTAGGCCTTTTGTGGCAAAATCACTGGCACTGAACAGCTTAGAAAACACCACAAGGAGACAGATGAATCTCTTGGTCTGTATTAGTTGCAAGAGAGATTCCGTGTCTATTCTGGTCTGGACGGAGCCTTCTGCAAACTCAATCAGTGCTTCTAATATGATGTCATATTAAGTCAAAACTGGACTGACAGACTCAGATTTTGAACTCCATCTAATATCTGTGGAATGCACAAGCTCACGACAGGGTCTGTCAGGGTGAAGCTCCTTTTGGATGTGTAGAAATCGTGCATATCTGTTGGCTGCAGCCATGAAATGAGCAGTTAATTTAAAACAAAGTGGCCACGGTAGGAGACACTTTTGAAGCTGTCGAAAGCACGAGATTCAAGTGGAGCAAGTGGCCATGTAAATATACTGCATGGAGGAAAGTCCAATATGCACCCAGTCTCTCAGTCCTGCTTTTCTAAATCTGTCCTCCTTGACATCAGTGTTAAAGTGCGGGAAAGGTTGGCGAAACACAGCGTCCACTTTAATGCTATGCTCTAGCCGACTGTACCAGTCATACCATTTAGCTGTAAAAACTCCTGCTCCTTCGACTAATCGTTTGGGTGACGAGCACGCAATTTGGGCTAGCATGCAGATTCGACTACTGCTGAGAGATCTTCAGCGTTAGCCATTTCTGCATCTTCTAATTCTGTCCCCGCAGGCGCTGGTGCTGAAGGAGTCGCACTTGTTGAGGGGGAGGATGATGGAGAAACATCCTCCTCAGCTGTTGTAGGCCTTGTCCGGTTGATCACCAGTGCAAGACTTTCTGAAGTTAAAAAGCGAGCTCTGTTTCGTTTGGATAAACTGGCAGCTAGAGTATATTCTGACATTAGCTGGAGGCATTGCATTGTTAACTATTTACACGGCTAGTCTGCTGTGATGCTCGCTGGGGTCACAGGTCAACGGCTACTTATGCATGTATCAACTTTTAAAAGTTTAATTGGTAGGCAGGCAGGCTCTGCATGATGGTGGGGTTTGTTTTTTGGCGAAAATAATTCAGAATTTATTTCAAAATGAACTCTTATGATTAGACCATCATAGGCAAAGTTCCAAACAAAAAGTTTTAGTAGGGCTATGACTAAATATTTATTCTGCATCCGATTTTTTTGGGTGTTCCAGCTGCCTTTTTGAGTGGCACAGGCACACACTGGCACACCTGTGGCCATTGGTAGAAAGTTCCTCCATCTCAGATTCAGTTGGTGACTGGGGAACTCGGGAATTCCTGTTAAGGTGTGTCTGTTCACTTTGAAAGTGTTGACTTGCCGTTGTTTTGCCAGCTGCTAGAACAGATGGTTACATGTCGTTATGCTCAGGCACACATTTACTGGGACAGATGCAGGTGTGGTAAAGTTAGCTAGCCAACATCAGCATGTTAACGCTACCATGTTAGCCACTTCATGCTGTTGTTGTGTTAACAGAGCCAAGTTGTATTTGCTGTTGGATTCGGTGTGAACACAGCCCAAGGTCTTGGTCATACCAGAAATTGTGATTTAAAAAAAAAAATGTTGTGTTCTTGTGGTACTGGAGATCTGATGACCAAAAATACTAAATCCAGTTAAATTAATCAAGCATAGTTATAACATCTACTCCTACTTCACCACTGACTGCCAAACATGCTGCCTCCTTTTTGTAGTCATCTTTATTCTGGCACAGCACATTTACATAAAATTGAATGATGTCACACTGCTAATATGTTAGCGTCCACCATGTTGGAAAGTTCGAAGCAGTTCTGTTACTGATGGATAGCACAAATTTGCATGTCAAAAGTTCACCAAAGTTGAATTTGACCCAAATGCATAAGACAAACTTAGTTGATGGAAGTGAATCAGCTCGTTGCTGTGATTCATTTAAATGAATCCATGTCAGTGTTAAATATTGTTGTCATAAATGCTGGTGTGACCGGGGCCTAAAACTGCCCTGAACTCTGGGTCAGTCATTCTTGATGTCATTTATGTGAGGAGAATCTCATCAGATATTTTTTGACTAAAATTCCTACAGAATTTAATTGTCTATGTTAATGATCTTCATCGGAAAAAAGTCACTTTTGATAAAGCCACCTTCATCCTACCAGTTCTAGCTACGCTTCATTCTACCAGCTCTAGCTAGGCTTTATCCTACCAGCTCTAGCCTTCTTCATCCTAACAGCTCTAGCTAAGCTTCATCCTACCAGCTCTAGCTAGGCTCCATTCTACAAGCTCAAGCTAGGCTTTATCCTACCAGCTCTAGCTAGGCTTCATTCTACCAGCCCTAGCTAGGTTTCATCCTACTAGCTGTAGCTAGGCTTTATCCTACCAGCTCTAGCGAGGCATCATCCTACCAGCTGTAGCTAAGCTTCATCCTACCAGCTCTAGCTAGGCTTCATCCTACCAGCCCTAGCTAGGTTTCATCCTACTAGCTGTAGCTAAGCTTCATCCTACCAGCTCTAGCTAGGCTTCATCCTACCAGCTGTAGCTAAGCTTCATCCTACCAGTTCTAGCTAGGCTTCATCCTACCAGCTCTAGTGAGGCTTCATCCTACCAGCTCTAGCTAGGCTGATGCACACACTGTATCCTCTGCTATCAGATTCTACTGCTGTATCTCTGACTGTTCCCAAACCCTGTCTGGTGATGTCATCATGATGCAATAATGTACAGTTCAGCTGCTCCGTTTTCTGTTGGCTCTGCTCAACTTCCCAATAACCCGGCTGAGGTTGGATTTAAACAGCAAAGCTCTCAACTTGTCTGCAGGTAAAGTCAAACCAAACAGACCTAATTTTGCTTTTCAATTCAACTGTTATTGATGCAGGTTTGATTGTGGGCATGTAAACGCGAGTCATTAGTAAAAGACAGGTTAACTTTATTTTCATTTTTTTTACCCAGACCTCATTAAAAGTTGTCAGATGTCATCCACAATCATACAGACTAAAACTGCAGACTGATAACTTCAGTATGGACGTGGATCTTCCATACAGTCCAAGTGGACAATCAGGTCACATAGTGTATCTTCATTAATTTGATTTTTGTGATTTTGTACTGCTGCCTGCAGTCATATGGAAGTAAACACCTCTGGCATGGATGTAGCATGGAAAACATTTGTAGAAGTGCAGAATCAAGTCATTGTGACTTGATAGAAAATGTGATTTGTGACTACTTTTTCACATAACATGTTAAGACATGTCTGATTGTATTGTTAAACTGGTCAGACACTGTACAAGTTAAAGTTAAGTGGGCAACACATTGGCCCAGTGGTTAGCACTGTCCTCACAGCAAGAAGGTTCTGGGTTCAAACCCTGGGGTTGTCCAACCTTGGGCTTGCTCTGGGTTCTCCGGTTTCCCCAACCATCAAAAAGACATGAATGTTAGGGTTAGCACTCCTGTCTGTGCCCCTGAGCAAGGCATGGCAAGACGAACCGGAGTTGGTCCCCGGGTGCTGCATGGTGGCTGCTCACTGCTGCTTGCTACACAGCTAGGATGGGTTAAATGCAGAGTGTAATTTCCCCAGGGGATCAATAAATTCTCTCAAAATCAAAATCTCAGAACCTGATTTTAATCCCGATTGGGCCTTCGCCCACTCATTTTAGAGTTGCGCTGAACTTGTCGGCTGCCGGTGCAGTGTGAGGGGGGCTTAATGTAGACACACACACAGACACACACACACACACACATATATATATATATATATATATATATTAGGGTTTTGCTATGGTGATCACATCTGCTCTTGACTGCCGCCTGCACATCTTAAAATGTGAAATAAAACTCAGCGTTTGGGAGGATGCAGCCATATTGTTTGAATAAATTGTCAGTGGAAGTAACTGTTTGGTGTTTTCCACGTAACACCACATCACGGCACGCGGGTCAAACCTGCAGCTGTGTGGACATCAGAGCAGAAGCTGTAAACGTAGTGTGAGTTAACCGTCACACAGGCCGCCTGGCTTTAGCTTCTCCTGGTCCACAAGACGGAGCTGTATTATAGATCTGAAGGCTTGAGTCTCAAATGCCATCCAGGTGTTGATTGATTTACTTTGTTTTGTTTGTTTGTTGTTGTTTTTTTTTTGCTTCCTTGGTTTCATGTCTGAAACGGTATATGGGGCGGGACTTAAAGATTTAATTGACTTGTCTGAGACATGGCAGCATGACTTCTAGACAGTGACGGAGATGTGACATTTCAGTCTGTTACAATGTAACATGAAAGGTCCATGTAACATGTAACATGAAATATGTGATGTGATACAAAATGACATGTAAACTGTAACAACGTGTAACAATGTGTAACAACGTGTAACGTGTAAAAGCTACAGTTAACAGGCCGAACGGTTCTCATGCCCAACCCCTCAGAGACCTTCTCACTCACACACACATGGATGTGGAGGAGGAAGAGGAAGAGCAGTTTGGTAGTGGAAGGTGATGGTATCAGTTAGCTAGTTAGCATCACATGCAACCTCTGAAATGTTGAAATTCCAGCCAGCTGAGCCTCCACCCAGACTTCCTCTGGAGGAATGTTCTCATGTGAACAAGAGTGAACTGGCCCTTTAACAAGAAGTGTTGGTGTGGTTGATGTCTGTCAACTGTTAACATGTTGAAAGACCAATTGAACCCCCTGTCGGCTTACTGTCCCCTGTCTCATCTTCAGACTTCTTCCTTTTCTCTCCTGAAAAAAGTCTCTTTCATCACACAATGGAACAAGGACAAGGAACTAAATAGTTTCCCAAGTGCTGTTAACCATAGGGGAACATGTCTGATCCAGATGAGAGTTTATCTGTTAACTAAAGGGGAACATGTCTGATCCAGATGAGGGTTCAACTGAAAACGGAATGGTAACATGTCTGCTCCAGATGAGGGTTTACTTGTTAACCGAAGTGGACCATGTCTACTCCAGATGACGGTTTAACTTTTAACTGAAGGGGAACATGTCTGATCCAGATGAGGGTTTAACTGTTAACTGAAGGTGAACATGTCTGCTCCAGATGAGGGTTTAACTGGTAACTGAAGGAGAACATGTCTACTCCAGATGAGGGTTTACTTGTTAACCGAAGGGGACCATGTCTACTCCAGATGACGGTTTATCTGTTAACTGAAGGGGAACATGTCTGATCCAGATGAGGGTTTAATTGTTAACTGAAGTGGAACATGTCTGCTCCAGATGAGGGTTTAACTGGTAACTGAAGGGGAACATCTCTGCTCCAGGTGAGGGTTTAACTGTTAACTAAAGGGTAACATGTCTGATCCAGATGAGGGTTCAACTGAAAACTGAAGGGTAACATGTCTGCTGCAGGTGAGGGTTTATCTGTTAACTTTTAGGAGAACATGTCTGCTCCAGGTGAGAGTTTAACTGTTAACTGAAGGGGAACATAGCTGCTCCAGGTGAGAGTTTAACTGTTAACTGAAGGGGACCATGTCTGCTCCAGATGACGGTTTATCTGTTAACTGAAAGTGAACATGTCTGCTCCAGGTGAGGGTTAATCTGTTAACTGAAGGGTAACATCTCTGCTCCAGATGAGGGTTCAACTGAAAACTGAAGGGTAACATGTCTGATCCAGATGAGGGTTTATCTGGTAACTGAAGGAGAACATGTCTGATCCAGATGAGGGTTTATCTGTTAACTGAAGGGGAAAGTGTCTGCTGCAGGTGAGGGTTTATCTGTTAACTGAAGGAGAACATCTCTGCTCCAGGGGAGGGTTTAACTGAAAAATGAAGGGGAACATGTCTGCTCCAGGTGAGGGTTTATCTGTTTACTAAAGGGGAACATGTCTGATCCAGATGAGGGTTTAACTGGTAACTGAAGGGGAACATGTCTGCTCCAGGTGAGGGTTTATGTGATACCTGAAGGAGAACATGTCTGCTCCAGGTGAGGGTTTATCTGTTAACTGAAGGAGAACAAATACGATCCAGTTGAGGGTTTAACTGTTAACTGAAGGGGAACATGTCTGCTGCAGGTGAGGGTTTAACTATTAACTGAAGGGGAACATGTCTGCTGCAGGTGAGGGTTTAACTATTAACTGAAGGGGAAAATGTCTGCTGCAGGTGAGGGTTTAACTATTAACTGAAGGGGAAAATGTCTGATCCAGGTAAGGGTTTATGTGATACCTGAAGGAGAACATGTCTGCTCCAGGTGAGGGTTTATCTGTTAACTGAAGGGGAACATGTATGCTCCAGATGAGGGTTTACTTGTTACCGAAGTGGACCATGTCTACTCCAGATGACGGTTTATCTGTTAACTGAAGGGGAACATGTCTGCTCCAGGTGAGGGTTTATCTGTTAACTGTAGGGGAACATGTCTGCTCCAGGTGAGGGTTTATCTGTTAACTGAAGGGGAACATCTCTGCTCCAGGTGACGGTTTAACTGAAAACTGAAGGGGAACATGTCTGCTCCAGGTGAGGGTTTATCTGTTAACTGAAGGGGAACATCTCTGCTCCAGGTGAGGGTTTAACTGAAAACTGAAGTTGAACATGTCTGCTCCAGGTCAGGGTTTATGTCATACCTGAAGGGGAAAACGTCTGCTGCAGGTGAGGGTTTAACTGTTAACTGAAGGGGAACATGTCTGCTCCAGGTGAAGGTTTATGTGATACCTGAAGGAGAACATGTATGATCCAGATGAGGGTTTAACTGTTAACTGAAGGGGAACATATCTGCTGCAGGTGAGGGTTTAACTATTAACTGAAGGGGAAAATGTCTGATCCAGGTGAGGGTTTAACTATTAACTGAAGGGGAACATGTCTGCTGCAGGTGAGGGTTTAACTATTAACTGAAGGGGAAAATGTCTGCTGCAGGTGAGGGTTTAACTATTAACTGAAGGGGAAAATGTCTGATCCAGGTAAGGGTTTATGTGATACCTGAAGGAGAACATGTCTGCTCCAGGTGAGGGTTTATCTGTTAACTGAAGGGGAGCATCTCTGCTCCAGATGAGGGTTTAACTGAAAACTGAAGGGTAACATGTATGCTCCAGATGAGGGTTTACTTGTTACCGAAGTGGACCATGTCTACTCCAGATGACGGTTTATCTGTTAACTGAAGGGGAACATGTCTGCTCCAGGTGAGGGTTTATCTGTTAACTGTAGGGGAACATGTCTGCTCCAGGTGAGGGTTTATCTGTTAACTGAAGGGGAACATCTCTGCTCCAGGTGACGGTTTAACTGAAAACTGAAGGGGAACATGTCTGCTCCAGGTGAGGGTTTATCTGTTAACTGAAGGGGAACATCTCTGCTCCAGGTGAGGGTTTAACTGAAAACTGAAGTTGAACATGTCTGCTCCAGGTCAGGGTTTATGTCATACCTGAAGGGGAAAACGTCTGCTGCAGGTGAGGGTTTAACTGTTAACTGAAGGGGAACATGTCTGCTCCAGGTGAAGGTTTATGTGATACCTGAAGGAGAACATGTATGATCCAGATGAGGGTTTAACTGTTAACTGAAGGGGAACATATCTGCTGCAGGTGAGGGTTTAACTATTAACTGAAGGGGAAAATGTCTGATCCAGGTGAGGGGTTACTTGTTAACCAAAGGGGACCATGTCTACTCCAGATGACGGTTTATCTGTTAACTGAAGGGGAACATGTCTGCTCCAGGTGAGGGTTTATCTGTTAACTGAAAGGGAACATGTCTGCCCCAGCCGAGGGTTTATCTGTTAACTGAAGTGGAACATGTCTGCTCCAGATGAGGGTTTAACTGGTAACTGAAGGGGAACATCTCTGCTCCAGGTGACGGTTTAACTGAAAACTGAAGGGGAACATGTCTGCTCCAGGTGAGGGTTTATCTGTTAACTGAAGGGGAACATCTCTGCTCCAGGTGAGGGTTTAACTGAAAACTGAAGTTGAACATGTCTGCTCCAGGTCAGGGTTTATGTCATACCTGAAGGGGAAAACGTCTGCTGCAGGTGAGGGTTTAACTGTTAACTGAAGGGGAACACTTCTGCTCCAGGTGAAGGTTTATGTGATACCTGAAGGAGAACATGTATGATCCAGATGAGGGTTTAACTGTTAACTGAAGGGGAACATATCTGCTGCAGGTGAGGGTTTAACTATTAACTGAAGGGGAAAATGTCTGATCCAGGTGAGGGTTTAACTATTAACTGAAGGGGAACACTTCTGCTCCAGGTGAAGGTTTATGTGATACCTGAAGGAGAACATGTATGATCCAGATGAGGGTTTAACTGTTAACTGAAGGGGAACACTTCTGCTCCAGGTGAAGGTTTATGTGATATCTGAAGGAGAACATGTATGATCCAGATGAGGGTTTAACTGTTAACTGAAGGGGAACATATCTGCTGCAGGTGAGGGTTTAACTATTAACTGAAGGGGAACATATCTGCTGCAGGTGAGGGTTTAACTATTAACTGAAGGGGAAAATGTCTGATCCAGGTGAGGGTTTAACTGTTAACTGAAGGGGAACATGTCTGCTCCAGGTGAAGGTTTATGTGATACCTGAAGGAGAACATGTATGATCCAGATGAGGGTTTAACTGTTAACTGAAGGGGAACATATCTGCTGCAGGTGAGGGTTTAACTATTAACTGAAGGGGAAAATGTCTGATCCAGGTGAGGGTTTATGTGATACCTGAAGGAGAACATCTCTGCTCCAGGGGAGGGTTTAACTGAAAAATGAAGGGGAACATGTCTGCTCCAGGTGAGGGTTTATCTCTTTACTAAAGGGGAACATGTCTGATCCAGATGAGGGTTTAACTGGTAACTGAAGGGGAACATGTCTGCTCCAGGTGAGGGTTTATGTGATACCTGAAGGAGAACATGTCTGCTCCAGGTGAGGGTTTATCTGTTAACTGAAGGAGAACAAGTACGATCCAGATGAGGGTTTAACTGTTAACTGAAGGGGAACATGTCTGCTGCAGGTGAGGGTTTAACTATTAACTGAAGGGGAACATGTCTGCTGCAGGTGAGGGTTTAACTATTAACTGAAAGGGAAAATGTCTGCTGCAGGTGAGGGTTTAACTATTAACTGAAGGGGAAAATGTCTGCTGCAGTTGAGGGTTTAACTATTAACTGAAGGGGAAAATGTCTGATCCAGGTAAGGGTTTATGTGATACCTGAAAGAGAACATGTCTGCTCCAGGTGAGGGTTTATCTGTTAACTGAAGGGGAACATGTATGCTCCAGATGAGGGTTTACTTGTTACCGAAGTGGACCATGTCTACTCCAGATGACGGTTTATCTGTTAACTGAAGGGGAACATGTCTGCTCCAGGTGAGGGTTTATCTGTTAACTGTAGGGGAACATGTCTGCTCCAGGTGAGGGTTTATCTGTTAACTGAAGGGGAACATCTCTGCTCCAGGTGACGGTTTAACTGAAAACTGAAGGGGAACATGTCTGCTCCAGGTGAGGGTTTATCTGTTAACTGAAGGGGAACATGTCTGCTCCAGGTGAGGGTTTATCTGTTAACTGAAGGGGAACATCTCTGCTCCAGGTGAGGGTTTAACTGAAAACTGAAGTTGAACATGTCTGCTCCAGGTCAGGGTTTATGTCATACCTGAAGGGGAAAACGTCTGCTGCAGGTGAGGGTTTAACTGTTAACTGAAGGGGAACATGTCTGCTCCAGGTGAAGGTTTATGTGATACCTGAAGGAGAACATGTATGATCCAGATGAGGGTTGAACTGTTAACTGAAGGGGAACATATCTGCTGCAGGTGAGGGTTTAACTATTAACTGAAGGGGAAAATGTCTGATCCAGGTGAGGGTTTAACTATTAACTGAAGGGGAAAATGTCTGCTCCAGGTGAGGGTTTATCTGTTAACTGAAGGGGAACATCTCTGCTCCAGGTGACGGTTTAACTGAAAACTGAAGGGGAACATGTCTGCTCCAGGTGAGGGTTTATCTGTTAACTGAAGGGGAACATCTCTGCTCCAGGTGAGGGTTTAACTGAAAACTGAAGTTGAACATGTCTGCTCCAGGTCAGGGTTTATGTCATACCTGAAGGGGAAAACGTCTGCTGTAGGTGAGGGTTTAACTGTTAACTGAAGGGGAACATGTCTGCTCCAGGTGAAGGTTTATGTGATACCTGAAGGGGAAAACGTCTGCTGCAGGTGAGGGTTTAACTATTAACTGAAGGGGAAAATGTCTGCTGCAGGTGAGGGTTTAACTATTAACTGAAGGGGAAAATGTCTGATCCAGGTAAGGGTTTATGTGATACCTGAAGGAGAACATGTCTGCTCCAGGTGAGGGTTTATCTGTTTACTGAAGGGGAACATCTCTGCTCCAGATGAGGGTTTAACTGAAAACTGAAGGGTAACATGTATGCTCCAGATGAGGGTTTACTTGTTACCGAAGTGGACCATGTCTACTCCAGATGACGGTTTATCTGTTAACTGAAGGGGAACATGTCTGCTCCAGGTGAGGGTTTATCTGTTAACTGTAGGGGAACATGTCTGCTCCAGGTGAGGGTTTATCTGTTAACTGAAGGGGAACATCTCTGCTCCAGGTGACGGTTTAACTGAAAACTGAAGGGGAACATGTCTGCTCCAGGTGAGGGTTTATCTGTTAACTGAAGGGGAACATCTCTGCTCCAGGTGAGGGTTTAACTGAAAACTGAAGTTGAACATGTCTGCTCCAGG
The DNA here is from genome assembly GCF_029633865.1 of Lampris incognitus. Classification (NCBI taxonomy): domain Eukaryota; kingdom Metazoa; phylum Chordata; class Actinopteri; order Lampriformes; family Lampridae; genus Lampris; species Lampris incognitus. The sequence continues at coordinate 58,265,571 of NC_079221.1, forward strand.
TCAGGGTTTATGTCATACCTGAAGGGGAAAACGTCTGCTGTAGGTGAGGGTTTAACTGTTAACTGAAGGGGAACATGTCTGCTCCAGGTGAAGGTTTATGTGATACCTGAAGGAGAACATGTATGATCCAGATGAGGGTTTAACTGTTAACTGAAGGGGAACATATCTGCTGCAGGTGAGGGTTTAACTATTAACTGAAGGGGAAAATGTCTGATCCAGGTGAGGGTTTACTTGTTAACCAAAGGGGACCATGTCTACTCCAGATGACGGTTTATCTGTTAACTGAAGGGGAACATGTCTGCTCCAGGTGAGGGTTTATCTGTTAACTGAAAGGGAACATGTCTGCCCCAGCCGAGGGTTTATCTGTTAACTGAAGTGGAACATGTCTGCTCCAGATGAGGGTTTAACTGGTAACTGAAGGGGAACATCTCTGCTCCAGGTGACGGTTTAACTGAAAACTGAAGGGGAACATGTCTGCTCCAGGTGAGGGTTTATCTGTTAACTGAAGGGGAACATCTCTGCTCCAGGTGAGGGTTTAACTGAAAACTGAAGTTGAACATGTCTGCTCCAGGTCAGGGTTTATGTCATACCTGAAGGGGAAAACGTCTGCTGCAGGTGAGGGTTTAACTGTTAACTGATGGGGAACACTTCTGCTCCAGGTGAAGGTTTATGTGATACCTGAAGGAGAACATGTATGATCCAGATGAGGGTTTAACTGTTAACTGAAGGGGAACATATCTGCTGCAGGTGAGGGTTTAACTATTAACTGAAGGGGAAAATGTCTGATCCAGGTGAGGGTTTACTTGTTAACCAAAGGGGACCATGTCTACTCCAGGTGACGGTTTATCTGTTAACTGAAGGGGAACATGTCTGCTCCAGGTGAGGGTTTATCTGTTAACTGAAAGGGAACATGTCTGCCCCAGCCGAGGGTTTATCTGTTAACTGAAGTGGAAAATGTCTGCTCCAGATGAGGGTTTAACTGGTAACTGAAGGGGAACATCTCTGCTCCAGGTGAGGGTTTAACTGTTAACTAAAGGGTAACATGTCTGATCCAGATGAGGGTTCAACTGAAAACTGAAGGGTAACATGTCTATTCCAGGTGAGGGTTTATCTGTTAACTTTTAGGAGAACATGTCTGCTGCAGGTGAGGGTTTATCTTCTAACTGAAGGAGAACATGTCTGCTCCAGGTGAGAGTTTAACTGTTAACTGAAGGGGAACATGTCTGCTCCAGGTGAGAGTTTAACTGTTAACTGAAGGGGACCATGTCTGCTTCAGATGACGGTGTATCTGTTAACTGAAAGTGAACATGTCTGCTCCAGGTGAGGGTTTTATCTGTTTACTAAAGGGGAACATGTCTGATCCAGATGAGGATTTAACTGAAAACTGAAGGGTAACATGTCTGCTCCAGATGAGGGTTTAACTGGTAACTGAAGGAGAACATGTCTGATCCAGATGAGGGTTTAACTGTTAATTGAAGGGGAACATGTCTGCTGCAGATGGGGGTTTATCTGTTAACCGAAGGGGACCATGTCTGCTCCAGATGACGGTTTATCTGTTAACTGAAGGGGAACATGTCTGCTCCAGGTGAGGGTTCAACTATTAACTGAAGGGGAACATGTCTGCTCCAGGTGAGGGTTTAACTGTTAACTGATCGGGAACATGTCTGCTCCAGGTGAGGGATTATGTGTTAACTGAAGGGGAACATGTCTGCTCCAGGTGAGGGTTTATGTGTTAACCGAAGGAGAACATGTCTGCTCCAGGTGAGGATTTATCTGTTAACTGAAGGGGAACCTCTCTGCTCCAGGTGAGGGTTTATCTGTTAACTGAAGGAGAACATGTCTGCCCCATGTGAGGGTTTAACTGAAAACTGAAGGGGAACATGTCTGCTGCAGGTGAGGGTTTATCTGTTAACTGAAGGGGAACATCTCTGCTCCAGATGAGGGTTTAACTGGTAACTGAAGGTGAACATCTCTGCTCCAGGTGACGGTTTAACTGAAAACTGAAGGGGAACATGTCTGCTCCAGGTGAGGGTTTATCTGTTAACTGAAGGGGAACATCTCTGCTCCAGGTGAGGGTTTAACTGAAAACTGAAGTTGAACATGTCTGCTCCAGGTCAGGGTTTATGTCATACCTGAAGGGGAAAACGTCTGCTGCAGGTGAGGGTTTAACTGTTAACTGAAGGGGAACATGTCTGCTCCAGGTGAAGGTTTATGTGATACCTGAAGGAGAACATGTATGATCCAGATGAGGGTTAAGCTGTTAACTGAAGGGGAACATATCTGCTGCAGGTGAGGGTTTAACTATTAACTGAAGGGGAAAATGTCTGATCCAGGTGAGGGTTTAACTATTAACTGAAGGGGACCATGTCTGCTGCAGGTGAGGGTTTAACTATTAACTGAAGGGGAAAATGTCTGCTGCAGGTGAGGGTTTAACTATTAACTGAAGGGGAAAATGTCTGATCCAGGTAAGGGTTTATGTGATACCTGAAGGAGAACATGTCTGCTCCAGGTGAGGGTTTATCTGTTTACTGAAGGGGAACATCTCTGCTCCAGATGAGGGTTTAACTGAAAACTGAAGGGTAACATGTATGCTCCAGATGAGGGTTTACTTGTTACCGAAGTGGACCATGTCTACTCCAGATGACGGTTTATCTGTTAACTGAAGGGGAACATGTCTGCTCCAGGTGAGGGTTTATCTGTTAACTGTAGGGGAACATGTCTGCTCCAGGTGAGGGTTTATCTGTTAACTGAAGGGGAACATCTCTGCTCCAGGTGACGGTTTAACTGAAAACTGAAGGGGAACATGTCTGCTCCAGGTGAGGGTTTATCTGTTAACTGAAGGGGAACATCTCTGCTCCAGGTGAGGGTTTAACTGAAAACTGAAGTTGAACATGTCTGCTCCAGGTCAGGGTTTATGTCATACCTGAAGGGGAAAACGTCTGCTGCAGGTGAGGGTTTAACTGTTAACTGAAGGGGAACATGTCTGCTCCAGGTGAAGGTTTATGTGATACCTGAAGGAGAACATGTATGATCCAGATGAGGGTTTAACTGTTAACTGAAGGGGAACATATCTGCTGCAGGTGAGGGTTTAACTATTAACTGAAGGGGAAAATGTCTGATCCAGGTGAGGGTTTACTTGTTAACCAAAGGGGACCATGTCTACTCCAGATGACGGTTTATCTGTTAACTGAAGGGGAACATGTCTGCTCCAGGTGAGGGTTTATCTGTTAACTGAAAGGGAACATGTCTGCCCCAGCCGAGGGTTTATCTGTTAACTGAAGTGGAACATGTCTGCTCCAGATGAGGGTTTAACTGGTAACTGAAGGGGAACATCTCTGCTCCAGGTGACGGTTTAACTGAAAACTGAAGGGGAACATGTCTGCTCCAGGTGAGGGTTTATCTGTTAACTGAAGGGGAACATCTCTGCTCCAGGTGAGGGTTTAACTGAAAACTGAAGTTGAACATGTCTGCTCCAGGTCAGGGTTTATGTCATACCTGAAGGGGAAAACGTCTGCTGCAGGTGAGGGTTTAACTGTTAACTGAAGGGGAACATGTCTGCTCCAGGTGAAGGTTTATGTGATACCTGAAGGAGAACATGTATGATCCAGATGAGGGTTTAACTGTTAACTGAAGGGGAACATATCTGCTGCAGGTGAGGGTTTAACTATTAACTGAAGGGGAAAATGTCTGATCCAGGTGAGGGTTTATGTGGTACCTGAAGGAGAACATCTCTGCTCCAGGGGAGGGTTTAACTGAAAAATGAAGGGGAACATCTCTGCTCCAGGTGAGGGTTTAACTGAAAACTGAAGTTGAACATGTCTGCTCCAGGTCAGGGTTTATGTCATACCTGAAGGGGAAAACGTCTGCTGCAGGTGAGGGTTTAACTGTTAACTGAAGGGGAACATGTCTGCTCCAGGTGAAGGTTTATGTGATACCTGAAGGAGAACATGTATGATCCAGATGAGGGTTTAACTGTTAACTGAAGGGGAACATATCTGCTGCAGGTGAGGGTTTAACTATTAACTGAAGGGGAAAATGTCTGATCCAGGTGAGGGTTTAACTATTAACTGAAGGGGAACATGTCTGCTGCAGGTGAGGGTTTAACTATTAACTGAAGGGGAAAATGTCTGCTGCAGGTGAGGGTTTAACTATTAACTGAAGGGGAAAATGTCTGATCCAGGTAAGGGTTTATGTGATACCTGAAGGAGAACATGTCTGCTCCAGGTGAGGGTTTATCTGTTAACTGAAGGGGAACATCTCTGCTCCAGATGAGGGTTTAACTGAAAACTGAAGGGTAACATGTATGCTCCAGATGAGGGTTTACTTGTTACCGAAGTGGACCATGTCTACTCCAGATGACGGTTTATCTGTTAACTGAAGGGGAACATGTCTGCTCCAGGTGAGGGTTTATCTGTTAACTGAAGGGGAACATGTATGCTCCAGGTGAGGGTTTATCTGTTAACTGAAGGGGAACATCTCTGCTCCAGGTGACGGTTTAACTGAAAACTGAAGGGGAACATGTCTGCTCCAGGTGAGGGTTTATCTGTTAACTGAAGGGGAACATCTCTGCTCCAGGTGAGGGTTTAACTGAAAACTGAAGTTGAACATGTCTGCTCCAGGTCAGGGTTTATGTCATACCTGAAGGGGAAAACGTCTGCTGCAGGTGAGGGTTTAACTGTTAACTGAAGGGGAACATGTCTGCTCCAGGTGAAGGTTAATGTGATACCTGAAGGAGAACATGTATGATCCAGATGAGGGTTTAACTGTTAACTGAAGGGGAACATATCTGCTGCAGGTGAGGGTTTAACTATTAACTGAAGGGGAAAACGTCTGATCCAGGTGAGGGTTTACTTGTTAACCAAAGGGGACCATGTCTACTCCAGATGACGGTTTATCTGTTAACTGAAGGGGAACATGTCTGCTCCAGGTGAGGGTTTATCTGTTAACTGAAAGGGAACATGTCTGCCCCAGCCGAGGGTTTATCTGTTAACTGAAGTGGAACATGTCTGCTCCAGATGAGGGTTTAACTGGTAACTGAAGGGGAACATCTCTGCTCCAGGTGACGGTTTAACTGAAAACTGAAGGGGAACATGTCTGCTCCAGGTGAGGGTTTATCTGTTAACTGAAGGGGAACATCTCTGCTCCAGGTGAGGGTTTAACTGAAAACTGAAGTTGAACATGTCTGCTCCAGGTCAGGGTTTATGTCATACCTGAAGGGGAAAACGTCTGCTGCAGGTGAGGGTTTAACTGTTAACTGAAGGGGAACACTTCTGCTCCAGGTGAAGGTTTATGTGATACCTGAAGGAGAACATGTATGATCCAGATGAGGGTTTAACTGTTAACTGAAGGGGAACATATCTGCTGCAGGTGAGGGTTTAACTATTAACTGAAGGGGAAAATGTCTGATCCAGGTGAGGGTTTAACTATTAACTGAAGGGGAACACTTCTGCTCCAGGTGAAGGTTTATGTGATACCTGAAGGAGAACATGTATGATCCAGATGAGGGTTTAACTGTTAACTGAAGGGGAACACTTCTGCTCCAGGTGAAGGTTTATGTGATACCTGAAGGAGAACATGTATGATCCAGATGAGGGTTTAACTGTTAACTGAAGGGGAACATATCTGCTGCAGGTGAGGGTTTAACTATTAACTGAAGGGGAACATATCTGCTGCAGGTGAGGGTTTAACTATTAACTGAAGGGGAAAATGTCTGATCCAGGTGAGGGTTTAACTGTTAACTGAAGGGGAACATGTCTGCTCCAGGTGAAGGTTTATGTGATACCTGAAGGAGAACATGTATGATCCAGATGAGGGTTTAACTGTTAACTGAAGGGGAACATATCTGCTGCAGGTGAGGGTTTAACTATTAACTGAAGGGGAAAATGTCTGATCCAGGTGAGGGTTTATGTGATACCTGAAGGAGAACATCTCTGCTCCAGGGGAGGGTTTAACTGAAAAATGAAGGGGAACATGTCTGCTCCAGGTGAGGGTTTATCTCTTTACTAAAGGGGAACATGTCTGATCCAGATGAGGGTTTAACTGGTAACTGAAGGGGAACATGTCTGCTCCAGGTGAGGGTTTATGTGATACCTGAAGGAGAACATGTCTGCTCCAGGTGAGGGTTTATCTGTTAACTGAAGGAGAACAAGTACGATCCAGATGAGGGTTTAACTGTTAACTGAAGGGGAACATGTCTGCTGCAGGTGAGGGTTTAACTATTAACTGAAGGGGAACATGTCTGCTGCAGGTGAGGGTTTAACTATTAACTGAAAGGGAAAATGTCTGCTGCAGGTGAGGGTTTAACTATTAACTGAAGGGGAAAATGTCTGCTGCAGTTGAGGGTTTAACTATTAACTGAAGGGGAAAATGTCTGATCCAGGTAAGGGTTTATGTGATACCTGAAAGAGAACATGTCTGCTCCAGGTGAGGGTTTATCTGTTAACTGAAGGGGAACATGTATGCTCCAGATGAGGGTTTACTTGTTACCGAAGTGGACCATGTCTACTCCAGATGACGGTTTATCTGTTAACTGAAGGGGAACATGTCTGCTCCAGGTGAGGGTTTATCTGTTAACTGTAGGGGAACATGTCTGCTCCAGGTGAGGGTTTATCTGTTAACTGAAGGGGAACATCTCTGCTCCAGGTGACGGTTTAACTGAAAACTGAAGGGGAACATGTCTGCTCCAGGTGAGGGTTTATCTGTTAACTGAAGGGGAACATCTCTGCTCCAGGTGAGGGTTTAACTGAAAACTGAAGTTGAACATGTCTGCTCCAGGTCAGGGTTTATGTCATACCTGAAGGGGAAAACGTCTGCTGCAGGTGAGGGTTTAACTGTTAACTGAAGGGGAACATGTCTGCTCCAGGTGAAGGTTTATGTGATACCTGAAGGAGAACATGTATGATCCAGATGAGGGTTAAACTGTTAACTGAAGGGGAACATATCTGCTGCAGGTGAGGGTTTAACTATTAACTGAAGGGGAAAATGTCTGATCCAGGTGAGGGTTTAACTATTAACTGAAGGGGAAAATGTCTGCTCCAGGTGAGGGTTTATCTGTTAACTGAAGGGGAACATCTCTGCTCCAGGTGACGGTTTAACTGAAAACTGAAGGGGAACATGTCTGCTCCAGGTGAGGGTTTATCTGTTAACTGAAGGGGAACATCTCTGCTCCAGGTGAGGGTTTAACTGAAAACTGAAGTTGAACATGTCTGCTCCAGGTCAGGGTTTATGTCATACCTGAAGGGGAAAACGTCTGCTGTAGGTGAGGGTTTAACTGTTAACTGAAGGGGAACATGTCTGCTCCAGGTGAAGGTTTATGTGATACCTGAAGGGGAAAACGTCTGCTGCAGGTGAGGGTTTAACTATTAACTGAAGGGGAAAATGTCTGCTGCAGGTGAGGGTTTAACTATTAACTGAAGGGGAAAATGTCTGATCCAGGTAAGGGTTTATGTGATACCTGAAGGAGAACATGTCTGCTCCAGGTGAGGGTTTATCTGTTTACTGAAGGGGAACATCTCTGCTCCAGATGAGGGTTTAACTGAAAACTGAAGGGTAACATGTATGCTCCAGATGAGGGTTTACTTGTTACCGAAGTGGACCATGTCTACTCCAGATGACGGTTTATCTGTTAACTGAAGGGGAACATGTCTGCTCCAGGTGAGGGTTTATCTGTTAACTGTAGGGGAACATGTCTGCTCCAGGTGAGGGTTTATCTGTTAACTGAAGGGGAACATCTCTGCTCCAGGTGACGGTTTAACTGAAAACTGAAGGGGAACATGTCTGCTCCAGGTGAGGGTTTATCTGTTAACTGAAGGGGAACATCTCTGCTCCAGGTGAGGGTTTAACTGAAAACTGAAGTTGAACATGTCTGCTCCAGGTCAGGGTTTATGTCATACCTGAAGGGGAAAACGTCTGCTGTAGGTGAGGGTTTAACTGTTAACTGAAGGGGAACATGTCTGCTCCAGGTGAAGGTTTATGTGATACCTGAAGGAGAACATGTATGATCCAGATGAGGGTTTAACTGTTAACTGAAGGGGAACATATCTGCTGCAGGTGAGGGTTTAACTATTAACTGAAGGGGAAAATGTCTGATCCAGGTGAGGGTTTATGTGATACCTGAAGGAGAACATCTCTGCTCCAGGGGAGGGTTTAACTGAAAAATGAAGGGGAACATGTCTGCTCCAGGTGAGGGTTTATCTGTTTACTAAAGGGGAACATGTCTGATCCAGATGAGGGTTTAACTGGTAACTGAAGGGGAACATGTCTGCTCCAGGTGAGGGTTTATGTGATACCTGAAGGAGAACATGTCTGCTCCAGGTGAGGGTTTATCTGTTAACTGAAGGAGAACAAGTACGATCCAGATGAGGGTTTAACTGTTAACTGAAGGGGAACATGTCTGCTGCAGGTGAGGGTTTAACTATTAACTGAAGGGGAACATGTCTGCTGCAGGTGAGGGTTTAACTATTAACTGAAAGGGAAAATGTCTGCTGCAGTTGAGGGTTTAACTATTAACTGAAGGGGAAAATGTCTGATCCAGGTAAGGGTTTATGTGATACCTGAAGGAGAACATGTCTGCTCCAGGTGAGGGTTTATCTGTTAACTGAAGGGGAACATGTATGCTCCAGATGAGGGTTTACTTGTTACCGAAGTGGACCATGTCTACTCCAGATGACGGTTTATCTGTTAACTGAAGGGGAACATGTCTGCTCCAGGTGAGGGTTTATCTGTTAACTGTAGGGGAACATGTCTGCTCCAGGTGAGGGTTTATCTGTTAACTGAAGGGGAACATCTCTGCTCCAGGTGACGGTTTAACTGAAAACTGAAGGGGAACATGTCTGCTCCAGGTGAGGGTTTATCTGTTAACTGAAGGGGAACATCTCTGCTCCAGGTGAGGGTTTAACTGAAAACTGAAGTTGAACATGTCTGCTCCAGGTCAGGGTTTATGTCATACCTGAAGGGGAAAACGTCTGCTGCAGGTGAGGGTTTAACTGTTAACTGAAGGGGAACATGTCTGCTCCAGGTGAAGGTTTATGTGATACCTGAAGGAGAACATGTATGATCCAGATGAGGGTTAAACTGTTAACTGAAGGGGAACATATCTGCTGCAGGTGAGGGTTTAACTATTAACTGAAGGGGAAAATGTCTGATCCAGGTGAGGGTTTAACTATTAACTGAAGGGGACCATGTCTGCTGCAGGTGAGGGTTTAACTATTAACTGAAGGGGAAAATGTCTGCTGCAGGTGAGGGTTTAACTATTAACTGAAGGGGAAAATGTCTGATCCAAGTAAGGGTTTATGTGATACCTGAAGGAGAACATGTCTGCTCCAGGTGAGGGTTTATCTGTTTACTGAAGGGGAACATCTCTGCTCCAGATGAGGGTTTAACTGAAAACTGAAGGGTAACATGTATGCTCCAGATGAGGGTTTACTTGTTACCGAAGTGGACCATGTCTACTCCAGATGACGGTTTATCTGTTAACTGAAGGGGAACATGTCTGCTCCAGGTGAGGGTTTATCTGTTAACTGTAGGGGAACATGTCTGCTCCAGGTGAGGGTTTATCTGTTAACTGAAGGGGAACATCTCTGCTCCAGGTGACGGTTTAACTGAAAACTGAAGGGGAACATGTCTGCTCCAGGTGAGGGTTTATCTGTTAACTGAAGGGGAACATCTCTGCTCCAGGTGAGGGTTTAACTGAAAACTGAAGTTGAACATGTCTGCTCCAGTTCAGGGTTTATGTCATACCTGAAGGGGAAAACGTCTGCTGCAGGTGAGGGTTTAACTGTTAACTGAAGGGGAACATGTCTGCTCCAGGTGAAGGTTTATGTGATACCTGAAGGAGAACATGTATGATCCAGATGAGGGTTTAACTGTTAACTGAAGGGGAACATATCTGCTGCAGGTGAGGGTTTAACTATTAACTGAAGGGGAAAATGTCTGATCCAGGTGAGGGTTTACTTGTTAACCAAAGGGGACCATGTCTACTCCAGATGACGGTTTATCTGTTAACTGAAGGGGAACATGTCTGCTCCAGGTGAGGGTTTATCTGTTAACTGAAAGGGAACATGTCTGCCCCAGCCGAGGGTTTATCTGTTAACTGAAGTGGAACATGTCTGCTCCAGATGAGGGTTTAACTGGTAACTGAAGGGGAACATCTCTGCTCCAGGTGACGGTTTAACTGAAAACTGAAGGGGAACATGTCTGCTCCAGGTGAGGGTTTATCTGTTAACTGAAGGGGAACATCTCTGCTCCAGGTGAGGGTTTAACTGAAAACTGAAGTTGAACATGTCTGCTCCAGGTCAGGGTTTATGTCATACCTGAAGGGGAAAACGTCTGCTGCAGGTGAGGGTTTAACTGTTAACTGAAGGGGAACATGTCTGCTCAAGGTGAAGGTTTATGTGATACCTGAAGGAGAACATGTATGATCCAGATGAGGGTTTAACTGTTAACTGAAGGGGAACATATCTGCTGCAGGTGAGGGTTTAACTATTAACTGAAGGGGAAAATGTCTGATCCAGGTGAGGGTTTATGTGGTACCTGAAGGAGAACATCTCTGCTCCAGGGGAGGGTTTAACTGAAAAATGAAGGGGAACATGTCTGCTCCAGGTGAGGGTTTATCTGTTTACTAAAGGGGAACATGTCTGATCCAGATGAGGGTTTAACTGGTAACTGAAGGGGAACATGTCTGCTCCAGGTGAGGGTTTATGTGATACCTGAAGGAGAACATGTCTGCTCCAGGTGAGGGTTTATCTGTTAACTGAAGGAGAACAAGTAAGATCCAGATGAGGGTTTAACTGTTAACTGAAGGGGAACATGTCTGCTGCAGGTGAGGGTTTAACTATTAACTGAAGGGGAACATGTCTGCTGCAGGTGAGGGTTTAACTATTAACTGAAGGGGAAAATGTCTGCTGCAGGTGAGGGTTTAACTATTAACTGAAGGGGAAAATGTCTGATCCAGGTAAGGGTTTATGTGATACCTGAAGGAGAACATGTCTGCTCCAGGTGAGGGTTTATCTGTTAACTGAAGGGGAATATGTATGCTCCAGATGAGGGTTTACTTGTTACCGAAGTGGACCATGTCTACTCCAGATGACGGTTTATCTGTTAACTGAAGGGGAACTTGTCTGCTCCAGGTGAGGGTTTATCTGTTAACTGTAGGGGAAAATGTCTGCTCCAGGTGACGGTTTAACTGAAAACTGAAGGGGAACATGTCTGCTCCAGGTGAGGGTTTATCTGTTAACTGAAGGGGAACATCTCTGCTCCAGGTGAGGGTTTAACTGAAAACTGAAGTTGAACATGTCTGCTCCAGGTCAGGGTTTATGTCATACCTGAAGGGGAAAACGTCTGCTGCAGGTGAGGGTTTAACTGTTAACTGAAGGGGAACATGTCTGCTCCAGGTGAAGGTTTATGTGATACCTGAAGGAGAACATGTATGATCCAGATGAGGGTTTAACTGTTAACTGAAGGGGAAAAAAACTGCTGCAGGTGAGGGTTTAACTATTAACTGAAGGGGAAAATGTCTGATCCAGGTGAGGGTTTACTTGTTAACCAAAGGGGACCATGTCTACTCCAGATGACGGTTTATCTGTTAACTGAAGGGGAATATGTCTGCTCCAGGTGAGGGTTTATCTGTTAACTGAAAGGGAACATGTCTGCCCCAGCCGAGGGTTTATCTGTTAACTGAAGTGGAACATGTCTGCTCCAGATGAGGGTTTAACTGGTAACTGAAGGGGAACATCTCTGCTCCAGGTGACGGTTTAACTGAAAACTGAAGGGGAACATGTCTGCTCCAGGTGAGGGTTTATCTGTTAACTGAAGGGGAACATCTCTGCTCCAGGTGAGGGTTTAACTGAAAACTGAAGTTGAACATGTCTGCTCCAGGTCAGGGTTTATGTCATACCTGAAGGGGAAAACGTCTGCTGCAGGTGAGGGTTTAACTGTTAACTGAAGGGGAACATGTCTGCTCCAGGTGAAGGTTTATGTGATACCTGAAGGAGAACATGTATGATCCAGATGAGGGTTTAACTGTTAACTGAAGGGGAACATATCTGCTGCAGGTGAGGGTTTAACTATTAACTGAAGGGGAAAATGTCTGATCCAGGTGAGGGTTTAACTATTAACTGAAGGGGAACATGTCTGCTGCAGGTGAGGGTTTAACTATTAACTGAAGGGGAAAATGTCTGCTGCAGGTGAGGGTTTAACTATTAACTGAAGGGGAAAATGTCTGATCCAGGTAAGGGTTTATGTGATACCTGAAGGAGAACATGTCTGCTCCAGGTGAGGGTTTATCTGTTAACTGAAGGGGAACATCTCTGCTCCAGATGAGGGTTTAACTGAAAACTGAAGGGTAACATGTATGCTCCAGATGAGGGTTTACTTGTTACCGAAGTGGACCATGTCTACTCCAGATGACGGTTTATCTGTTAACTGAAGGGGAACATGTCTGCTCCAGGTGAGGGTTTATCTGTTAACTGAAGGGGAACATGTATGCTCCAGGTGAGGGTTTATCTGTTAACTGAAGGGGAACATCTCTGCTCCAGGTGACGGTTTAACTGAAAACTGAAGGGGAACATGTCTGCTCCAGGTGAGGGTTTATCTGTTAACTGAAGGGGAACATCTCTGCTCCAGGTGAGGGTTTAACTGAAAACTGAAGTTGAACATGTCTGCTCCAGGTCAGGGTTTATGTCATACCTGAAGGGGAAAACGTCTGCTGCAGGTGAGGGTTTAACTGTTAACTGAAGGGGAACATGTCTGCTCCAGGTGAAGGTTAATGTGATACCTGAAGGAGAACATGTATGATCCAGATGAGGGTTTAACTGTTAACTGAAGGGGAACATATCTGCTGCAGGTGAGGGTTTAACTATTAACTGAAGGGGAAAACGTCTGATCCAGGTGAGGGTTTACTTGTTAACCAAAGGGGACCATGTCTACTCCAGATGACGGTTTATCTGTTAACTGAAGGGGAACATGTCTGCTCCAGGTGAGGGTTTATCTGTTAACTGAAAGGGAACATGTCTGCCCCAGCCGAGGGTTTATCTGTTAACTGAAGTGGAACATGTCTGCTCCAGATGAGGGTTTAACTGGTAACTGAAGGGGAACATCTCTGCTCCAGGTGACGGTTTAACTGAAAACTGAAGGGGAACATGTCTGCTCCAGGTGAGGGTTTATCTGTTAACTGAAGGGGAACATCTCTGCTCCAGGTGAGGGTTTAACTGAAAACTGAAGTTGAACATGTCTGCTCCAGGTCAGGGTTTATGTCATACCTGAAGGGGAAAACGTCTGCTGCAGGTGAGGGTTTAACTGTTAACTGAAGGGGAACACTTCTGCTCCAGGTGAAGGTTTATGTGATACCTGAAGGAGAACATGTATGATCCAGATGAGGGTTTAACTGTTAACTGAAGGGGAACATATCTGCTGCAGGTGAGGGTTTAACTATTAACTGAAGGGGAAAATGTCTGATCCAGGTGAGGGTTTAACTATTAACTGAAGGGGAACACTTCTGCTCCAGGTGAAGGTTTATGTGATACCTGAAGGAGAACATGTATGATCCAGATGAGGGTTTAACTGTTAACTGAAGGGGAACACTTCTGCTCCAGGTGAAGGTTTATGTGATACCTGAAGGAGAACATGTATGATCCAGATGAGGGTTTAACTGTTAACTGAAGGGGAACATATCTGCTGCAGGTGAGGGTTTAACTATTAACTGAAGGGGAACATATCTGCTGCAGGTGAGGGTTTAACTATTAACTGAAGGGGAAAATGTCTGATCCAGGTGAGGGTTTAACTGTTAACTGAAGGGGAACATGTCTGCTCCAGGTGAAGGTTTATGTGATACCTGAAGGAGAACATGTATGATCCAGATGAGGGTTTAACTGTTAACTGAAGGGGAACATATCTGCTGCAGGTGAGGGTTTAACTATTAACTGAAGGGGAAAATGTCTGATCCAGGTGAGGGTTTATGTGATACCTGAAGGAGAACATCTCTGCTCCAGGGGAGGGTTTAACTGAAAAATGAAGGGGAACATGTCTGCTCCAGGTGAGGGTTTATCTCTTTACTAAAGGGGAACATGTCTGATCCAGATGAGGGTTTAACTGGTAACTGAAGGGGAACATGTCTGCTCCAGGTGAGGGTTTATGTGATACCTGAAGGAGAACATGTCTGCTCCAGGTGAGGGTTTATCTGTTAACTGAAGGAGAACAAGTACGATCCAGATGAGGGTTTAACTGTTAACTGAAGGGGAACATGTCTGCTGCAGGTGAGGGTTTAACTATTAACTGAAGGGGAACATGTCTGCTGCAGGTGAGGGTTTAACTATTAACTGAAAGGGAAAATGTCTGCTGCAGGTGAGGGTTTAACTATTAACTGAAGGGGAAAATGTCTGCTGCAGTTGAGGGTTTAACTATTAACTGAAGGGGAAAATGTCTGATCCAGGTAAGGGTTTATGTGATACCTGAAAGAGAACATGTCTGCTCCAGGTGAGGGTTTATCTGTTAACTGAAGGGGAACATGTATGCTCCAGATGAGGGTTTACTTGTTACCGAAGTGGACCATGTCTACTCCAGATGACGGTTTATCTGTTAACTGAAGGGGAACATGTCTGCTCCAGGTGAGGGTTTATCTGTTAACTGTAGGGGAACATGTCTGCTCCAGGTGAGGGTTTATCTGTTAACTGAAGGGGAACATCTCTGCTCCAGGTGACGGTTTAACTGAAAACTGAAGGGGAACATGTCTGCTCCAGGTGAGGGTTTATCTGTTAACTGAAGGGGAACATCTCTGCTCCAGGTGAGGGTTTAACTGAAAACTGAAGTTGAACATGTCTGCTCCAGGTCAGGGTTTATGTCATACCTGAAGGGGAAAACGTCTGCTGCAGGTGAGGGTTTAACTGTTAACTGAAGGGGAACATGTCTGCTCCAGGTGAAGGTTTATGTGATACCTGAAGGAGAACATGTATGATCCAGATGAGGGTTAAACTGTTAACTGAAGGGGAACATATCTGCTGCAGGTGAGGGTTTAACTATTAACTGAAGGGGAAAATGTCTGATCCAGGTGAGGGTTTAACTATTAACTGAAGGGGAAAATGTCTGCTCCAGGTGAGGGTTTATCTGTTAACTGAAGGGGAACATCTCTGCTCCAGGTGACGGTTTAACTGAAAACTGAAGGGGAACATGTCTGCTCCAGGTGAGGGTTTATCTGTTAACTGAAGGGGAACATCTCTGCTCCAGGTGAGGGTTTAACTGAAAACTGAAGTTGAACATGTCTGCTCCAGGTCAGGGTTTATGTCATACCTGAAGGGGAAAACGTCTGCTGTAGGTGAGGGTTTAACTGTTAACTGAAGGGGAACATGTCTGCTCCAGGTGAAGGTTTATGTGATACCTGAAGGGGAAAACGTCTGCTGCAGGTGAGGGTTTAACTATTAACTGAAGGGGAAAATGTCTGCTGCAGGTGAGGGTTTAACTATTAACTGAAGGGGAAAATGTCTGATCCAGGTAAGGGTTTATGTGATACCTGAAGGAGAACATGTCTGCTCCAGGTGAGGGTTTATCTGTTTACTGAAGGGGAACATCTCTGCTCCAGATGAGGGTTTAACTGAAAACTGAAGGGTAACATGTATGCTCCAGATGAGGGTTTACTTGTTACCGAAGTGGACCATGTCTACTCCAGATGACGGTTTATCTGTTAACTGAAGGGGAACATGTCTGCTCCAGGTGAGGGTTTATCTGTTAACTGTAGGGGAACATGTCTGCTCCAGGTGAGGGTTTATCTGTTAACTGAAGGGGAACATCTCTGCTCCAGGTGACGGTTTAACTGAAAACTGAAGGGGAACATGTCTGCTCCAGGTGAGGGTTTATCTGTTAACTGAAGGGGAACATCTCTGCTCCAGGTGAGGGTTTAACTGAAAACTGAAGTTGAACATGTCTGCTCCAGGTCAGGGTTTATGTCATACCTGAAGGGGAAAACGTCTGCTGTAGGTGAGGGTTTAACTGTTAACTGAAGGGGAACATGTCTGCTCCAGGTGAAGGTTTATGTGATACCTGAAGGAGAACATGTATGATCCAGATGAGGGTTTAACTGTTAACTGAAGGGGAACATATCTGCTGCAGGTGAGGGTTTAACTATTAACTGAAGGGGAAAATGTCTGATCCAGGTGAGGGTTTATGTGATACCTGAAGGAGAACATCTCTGCTCCAGGGGAGGGTTTAACTGAAAAATGAAGGGGAACATGTCTGCTCCAGGTGAGGGTTTATCTGTTTACTAAAGGGGAACATGTCTGATCCAGATGAGGGTTTAACTGGTAACTGAAGGGGAACATGTCTGCTCCAGGTGAGGGTTTATGTGATACCTGAAGGAGAACATGTCTGCTCCAGGTGAGGGTTTATCTGTTAACTGAAGGAGAACAAGTACGATCCAGATGAGGGTTTAACTGTTAACTGAAGGGGAACATGTCTGCTGCAGGTGAGGGTTTAACTATTAACTGAAGGGGAACATGTCTGCTGCAGGTGAGGGTTTAACTATTAACTGAAAGGGAAAATGTCTGCTGCAGTTGAGGGTTTAACTATTAACTGAAGGGGAAAATGTCTGATCCAGGTAAGGGTTTATGTGATACCTGAAGGAGAACATGTCTGCTCCAGGTGAGGGTTTATCTGTTAACTGAAGGGGAACATGTATGCTCCAGATGAGGGTTTACTTGTTACCGAAGTGGACCATGTCTACTCCAGATGACGGTTTATCTGTTAACTGAAGGGGAACATGTCTGCTCCAGGTGAGGGTTTATCTGTTAACTGTAGGGGAACATGTCTGCTCCAGGTGAGGGTTTATCTGTTAACTGAAGGGGAACATCTCTGCTCCAGGTGACGGTTTAACTGAAAACTGAAGGGGAACATGTCTGCTCCAGGTGAGGGTTTATCTGTTAACTGAAGGGGAACATCTCTGCTCCAGGTGAGGGTTTAACTGAAAACTGAAGTTGAACATGTCTGCTCCAGGTCAGGGTTTATGTCATACCTGAAGGGGAAAACGTCTGCTGCAGGTGAGGGTTTAACTGTTAACTGAAGGGGAACATGTCTGCTCCAGGTGAAGGTTTATGTGATACCTGAAGGAGAACATGTATGATCCAGATGAGGGTTAAACTGTTAACTGAAGGGGAACATATCTGCTGCAGGTGAGGGTTTAACTATTAACTGAAGGGGAAAATGTCTGATCCAGGTGAGGGTTTAACTATTAACTGAAGGGGACCATGTCTGCTGCAGGTGAGGGTTTAACTATTAACTGAAGGGGAAAATGTCTGCTGCAGGTGAGGGTTTAACTATTAACTGAAGGGGAAAATGTCTGATCCAAGTAAGGGTTTATGTGATACCTGAAGGAGAACATGTCTGCTCCAGGTGAGGGTTTATCTGTTTACTGAAGGGGAACATCTCTGCTCCAGATGAGGGTTTAACTGAAAACTGAAGGGTAACATGTATGCTCCAGATGAGGGTTTACTTGTTACCGAAGTGGACCATGTCTACTCCAGATGACGGTTTATCTGTTAACTGAAGGGGAACATGTCTGCTCCAGGTGAGGGTTTATCTGTTAACTGTAGGGGAACATGTCTGCTCCAGGTGAGGGTTTATCTGTTAACTGAAGGGGAACATCTCTGCTCCAGGTGACGGTTTAACTGAAAACTGAAGGGGAACATGTCTGCTCCAGGTGAGGGTTTATCTGTTAACTGAAGGGGAACATCTCTGCTCCAGGTGAGGGTTTAACTGAAAACTGAAGTTGAACATGTCTGCTCCAGTTCAGGGTTTATGTCATACCTGAAGGGGAAAACGTCTGCTGCAGGTGAGGGTTTAACTGTTAACTGAAGGGGAACATGTCTGCTCCAGGTGAAGGTTTATGTGATACCTGAAGGAGAACATGTATGATCCAGATGAGGGTTTAACTGTTAACTGAAGGGGAACATATCTGCTGCAGGTGAGGGTTTAACTATTAACTGAAGGGGAAAATGTCTGATCCAGGTGAGGGTTTACTTGTTAACCAAAGGGGACCATGTCTACTCCAGATGACGGTTTATCTGTTAACTGAAGGGGAACATGTCTGCTCCAGGTGAGGGTTTATCTGTTAACTGAAAGGGAACATGTCTGCCCCAGCCGAGGGTTTATCTGTTAACTGAAGTGGAACATGTCTGCTCCAGATGAGGGTTTAACTGGTAACTGAAGGGGAACATCTCTGCTCCAGGTGACGGTTTAACTGAAAACTGAAGGGGAACATGTCTGCTCCAGGTGAGGGTTTATCTGTTAACTGAAGGGGAACATCTCTGCTCCAGGTGAGGGTTTAACTGAAAACTGAAGTTGAACATGTCTGCTCCAGGTCAGGGTTTATGTCATACCTGAAGGGGAAAACGTCTGCTGCAGGTGAGGGTTTAACTGTTAACTGAAGGGGAACATGTCTGCTCAAGGTGAAGGTTTATGTGATACCTGAAGGAGAACATGTATGATCCAGATGAGGGTTTAACTGTTAACTGAAGGGGAACATATCTGCTGCAGGTGAGGGTTTAACTATTAACTGAAGGGGAAAATGTCTGATCCAGGTGAGGGTTTATGTGGTACCTGAAGGAGAACATCTCTGCTCCAGGGGAGGGTTTAACTGAAAAATGAAGGGGAACATGTCTGCTCCAGGTGAGGGTTTATCTGTTTACTAAAGGGGAACATGTCTGATCCAGATGAGGGTTTAACTGGTAACTGAAGGGGAACATGTCTGCTCCAGGTGAGGGTTTATGTGATACCTGAAGGAGAACATGTCTGCTCCAGGTGAGGGTTTATCTGTTAACTGAAGGAGAACAAGTAAGATCCAGATGAGGGTTTAACTGTTAACTGAAGGGGAACATGTCTGCTGCAGGTGAGGGTTTAACTATTAACTGAAGGGGAACATGTCTGCTGCAGGTGAGGGTTTAACTATTAACTGAAGGGGAAAATGTCTGCTGCAGGTGAGGGTTTAACTATTAACTGAAGGGGAAAATGTCTGATCCAGGTAAGGGTTTATGTGATACCTGAAGGAGAACATGTCTGCTCCAGGTGAGGGTTTATCTGTTAACTGAAGGGGAATATGTATGCTCCAGATGAGGGTTTACTTGTTACCGAAGTGGACCATGTCTACTCCAGATGACGGTTTATCTGTTAACTGAAGGGGAACTTGTCTGCTCCAGGTGAGGGTTTATCTGTTAACTGTAGGGGAACATGTCTGCTCCAGGTGACGGTTTAACTGAAAACTGAAGGGGAACATGTCTGCTCCAGGTGAGGGTTTATCTGTTAACTGAAGGGGAACATCTCTGCTCCAGGTGAGGGTTTAACTGAAAACTGAAGTTGAACATGTCTGCTCCAGGTCAGGGTTTATGTCATACCTGAAGGGGAAAACGTCTGCTGCAGGTGAGGGTTTAACTGTTAACTGAAGGGGAACATGTCTGCTCCAGGTGAAGGTTTATGTGATACCTGAAGGAGAACATGTATGATCCAGATGAGGGTTTAACTGTTAACTGAAGGGGAAAAAAACTGCTGCAGGTGAGGGTTTAACTATTAACTGAAGGGGAAAATGTCTGATCCAGGTGAGGGTTTACTTGTTAACCAAAGGGGACCATGTCTACTCCAGATGACGGTTTATCTGTTAACTGAAGGGGAATATGTCTGCTCCAGGTGAGGGTTTATCTGTTAACTGAAAGGGAACATGTCTGCCCCAGCCGAGGGTTTATCTGTTAACTGAAGTGGAACATGTCTGCTCCAGATGAGGGTTTAACTGGTAACTGAAGGGGAACATCTCTGCTCCAGGTGACGGTTTAACTGAAAACTGAAGGGGAACATGTCTGCTCCAGGTGAGGGTTTATCTGTTAACTGAAGGGGAACATCTCTGCTCCAGGTGAGGGTTTAACTGAAAACTGAAGTTGAACATGTCTGCTCCAGGTCAGGGTTTATGTCATACCTGAAGGGGAAAACGTCTGCTGCAGGTGAGGGTTTAACTGTTAACTGAAGGGGAACATGTCTGCTCCAGGTGAAGGTTTATGTGATACCTGAAGGAGAACATGTATGATCCAGATGAGGGTTTAACTGTTAACTGAAGGGGAACATATCTGCTGCAGGTGAGGGTTTAACTATTAACTGAAGGGGAAAATGTCTGATCCAGGTGAGGGTTTAACTATTAACTGAAGGGGAACATGTCTGCTGCAGGTGAGGGTTTAACTATTAACTGAAGGGGAAAATGTCTGCTGCAGGTGAGGGTTTAACTATTAACTGAAGGGGAAAATGTCTGATCCAGGTAAGGGTTTATGTGATACCTGAAGGAGAACATGTCTGCTCCAGGTGAGGGTTTATCTGTTAACTGAAGGGGAACATCTCTGCTCCAGATGAGGGTTTAACTGAAAACTGAAGGGTAACATGTATGCTCCAGATGAGGGTTTACTTGTTACCGAAGTGGACCATGTCTACTCCAGATGACGGTTTATCTGTTAACTGAAGGGGAACATGTCTGCTCCAGGTCAGGGTTTATGTCATACCTGAAGGGGAAAACGTCTGCTGCAGGTGAGGGTTTATCTGTTAACTGAAGGGGAACATCTCTGCTCCAGGTGACGGTTTAACTGAAAACTGAAGGGGAACATGTCTGCTCCAGGTGAGGGTTTATCTGTTAACTGAAGGGGAACATCTCTGCTCCAGGTGAGGGTTTAACTGAAAACTGAAGTTGAACATGTCTGCTCCAGGTCAGGGTTTATGTCATACCTGAAGGGGAAAACGTCTGCTGCAGGTGAGGGTTTAACTGTTAACTGAAGGGGAACATGTCTGCTCCAGGTGAAGGTTTATGTGATACCTGAAGGAGAACATGTATGATCCAGATGAGGGTTTAACTGTTAACTGAAGGGGAACATATCTGCTGCAGGTGAGGGTTTAACTATTAACTGAAGGGGAAAACGTCTGATCCAGGTGAGGGTTTACTTGTTAACCAAAGGGGACCATGTCTACTCCAGATGACGGTTTATCTGTTAACTGAAGGGGAACATGTCTGCTCCAGGTGAGGGTTTATCTGTTAACTGAAAGGGAACATGTCTGCCCCAGCCGAGGGTTTATCTGTTAACTGAAGTGGAACATGTCTGCTCCAGATGAGGGTTTAACTGGTAACTGAAGGGGAACATCTCTGCTCCAGGTGACGGTTTAACTGAAAACTGAAGGGGAACATGTCTGCTCCAGGTGAGGGTTTATCTGTTAACTGAAGGGGAACATCTCTGCTCCAGGTGAGGGTTTAACTGAAAACTGAAGTTGAACATGGCTGCTCCAGGTCAGGGTTTATGTCATACCTGAAGGGGAAAACGTCTGCTGCAGGTGAGGGTTTAACTGTTAACTGAAGGGGAACATGTCTGCTCAAGGTGAAGGTTTATGTGATACCTGAAGGAGAACATGTATGATCCAGATGAGGGTTTAACTGTTAACTGAAGGGGAACATATCTGCTGCAGGTGAGGGTTTAACTATTAACTGAAGGGGAAAATGTCTGATCCAGGTGAGGGTTTACTTGTTAACCAAAGGGGACCATGTCTACTCCAGGTGACGGTTTATCTGTTAACTGAAGGGGAACATGTCTGCTCCAGGTGAGGGTTTATCTGTTAACTGAAAGGGAACATGTCCGCCCCAGCCGAGGGTTTATCTGTTAACTGAAGTGGAAAATGTCTGCTCCAGATGAGGGTTTAACTGGTAACTGAAGGGGAACATCTCTGCTCCAGGTGAGGGTTTAACTGTTAACTAAAGGGTAACATGTCTGATCCAGATGAGGGTTCAACTGAAAACTGAAGGGTAACATGTCTATTCCAGGTGAGGGTTTATCTGTTAACTTTTAGGAGAACATGTCTGCTGCAGGTGAGGGTTTATCTTCTAACTGAAGGAGAACATGTCTGCTCCAGGTGAGAGTTTAACTGTTAACTGAAGGGGAACATGTCTGCTCCAGGTGAGAGTTTAACTGTTAACTGAAGGGGACCATGTCTGCTCCAGATGACGGTGTATCTGTTAACTGAAAGTGAACATGTCTGCTCCAGGTGAGGGTTTTATCTGTTTACTAAAGGGGAACATGTCTGATCCAGATGAGGATTTAACTGAAAACTGAAGGGTAACATGTCTGCTCCAGATGAGGGTTTAACTGGTAACTGAAGGAGAACATGTCTGATCCAGATGAGGGTTTAACTGTTAATTGAAGGGGAACATGTCTGCTGCAGATGGGGGTTTATCTGTTAACCGAAGGGGACCATGTCTGCTCCAGATGACGGTTTATCTGTTAACTGAAGGGGAACATGTCTGCTCCAGGTGAGGGTTCAACTATTAACTGAAGGGGAACATGTCTGCTCCAGGTGAGGGTTTAACTGTTAACTGATCGGGAACATGTCTGCTCCAGGTGAGGGATTATGTGTTAACTGAAGGGGAACATGTCTGCTCCAGGTGAGGGTTTATGTGTTAACCGAAGGAGAACATGTCTGCTCCAGGTGAGGATTTATCTGTTAACTGAAGGGGAACCTCTCTGCTCCAGGTGAGGGTTTATCTGTTAACTGAAGGAGAACATGTCTGCCCCATGTGAGGGTTTAACTGAAAACTGAAGGGGAACATGTCTGCTGCAGGTGAGGGTTTATCTGTTAACTGAAGGGGAACATCTCTGCTCCAGATGAGGGTTTAACTGGTAACTGAAGGTGAACATCTCTGCTCCAGGTGACGGTTTAACTGAAAACTGAAGGGGAACATGTCTGCTCCAGGTGAGGGTTTATCTGTTAACTGAAGGGGAACATCTCTGCTCCAGGTGAGGGTTTAACTGAAAACTGAAGTTGAACATGTCTGCTCCAGGTCAGGGTTTATGTCATACCTGAAGGGGAAAACGTCTGCTGCAGGTGAGGGTTTAACTGTTAACTGAAGGGGAACATGTCTGCTCCAGGTGAAGGTTTATGTGATACCTGAAGGAGAACATGTATGATCCAGATGAGGGTTAAACTGTTAACTGAAGGGGAACATATCTGCTGCAGGTGAGGGTTTAACTATTAACTGAAGGGGAAAATGTCTGATCCAGGTGAGGGTTTAACTATTAACTGAAGGGGACCATGTCTGCTGCAGGTGAGGGTTTAACTATTAACTGAAGGGGAAAATGTCTGCTGCAGGTGAGGGTTTAACTATTAACTGAAGGGGAAAATGTCTGATCCAGGTAAGGGTTTATGTGATACCTGAAGGAGAACATGTCTGCTCCAGGTGAGGGTTTATCTGTTTACTGAAGGGGAACATCTCTGCTCCAGATGAGGGTTTAACTGAAAACTGAAGGGTAACATGTATGCTCCAGATGAGGGTTTACTTGTTACCGAAGTGGACCATGTCTACTCCAGATGACGGTTTATCTGTTAACTGAAGGGGAACATGTCTGCTCCAGGTGAGGGTTTATCTGTTAACTGTAGGGGAACATGTCTGCTCCAGGTGAGGGTTTATCTGTTAACTGAAGGGGAACATCTCTGCTCCAGGTGACGGTTTAACTGAAAACTGAAGGGGAACATGTCTGCTCCAGGTGAGGGTTTATCTGTTAACTGAAGGGGAACATCTCTGCTCCAGGTGAGGGTTTAACTGAAAATTGAAGTTGAACATGTCTGCTCCAGGTCAGGGTTTATGTCATACCTGAAGGGGAAAACGTCTGCTGCAGGTGAGGGTTTAACTGTTAACTGAAGGGGAACATGTCTGCTCCAGGTGAAGGTTTATGTGATACCTGAAGGAGAACATGTATGATCCAGATGAGGGTTTAACTGTTAACTGAAGGGGAACATATCTGCTGCAGGTGAGGGTTTAACTATTAACTGAAGGGGAAAATGTCTGATCCAGGTGAGGGTTTACTTGTTAACCAAAGGGGACCATGTCTACTCCAGATGACGGTTTATCTGTTAACTGAAGGGGAACATGTCTGCTCCAGGTGAGGGTTTATCTGTTAACTGAAAGGGAACATGTCTGCCCCAGCCGAGGGTTTATCTGTTAACTGAAGTGGAACATGTCTGCTCCAGATGAGGGTTTAACTGGTAACTGAAGGGGAACATCTCTGCTCCAGGTGACGGTTTAACTGAAAACTGAAGGGGAACATGTCTGCTCCAGGTGAGGGTTTATCTGTTAACTGAAGGGGAACATCTCTGCTCCAGGTGAGGGTTTAACTGAAAACTGAAGTTGAACATGTCTGCTCCAGGTCAGGGTTTATGTCATACCTGAAGGGGAAAACGTCTGCTGCAGGTGAGGGTTTAACTGTTAACTGAAGGGGAACATGTCTGCTCCAGGTGAAGGTTTATGTGATACCTGAAGGAGAACATGTATGATCCAGATGAGGGTTTAACTGTTAACTGAAGGGGAACATATCTGCTGCAGGTGAGGGTTTAACTATTAACTGAAGGGGAAAATGTCTGATCCAGGTGAGGGTTTATGTGGTACCTGAAGGAGAACATCTCTGCTCCAGGGGAGGGTTTAACTGAAAAATGAAGGGGAACATGTCTGCTCCAGGTGAGGGTTTATCTCTTTACTAAAGGGGAACATGTCTGATCCAGATGAGGGTTTAACTGGTAACTGAAGGGGAACATGTCTGCTCCAGGTGAGGGTTTATGTGATACCTGAAGGAGAACATGTCTGCTCCAGGTGAGGGTTTATCTGTTAACTGAAGGAGAACAAGTACGATCCAGATGAGGGTTTAACTGTTAACTGAAGGGGAATATGTCTGCTGCAGGTGAGGGTTTAACTATTAACTGAAGGGGAACATGTCTGCTGCAGGTGAGGGTTTAACTATTAACTGAATGGGAAAATGTCTGCTGCAGGTGAGGGTTTAACTATTAACTGAAGGGGAAAATGTCTGATCCAGGTAAGGGTTTATGTGATACCTGAAGGAGAACATGTCTGCTCCAGGTGAGGGTTTATCTGTTAACTGAAGGGGAATATGTATGCTCCAGATGAGGGTTTACTTGTTACCGAAGTGGACCATGTCTACTCCAGATGACGGTTTATCTGTTAACTGAAGGGGAACATGTCTGCTCCAGGTGAGGGTTTATCTGTTAACTGTAGGGGAACATGTCTGCTCCAGGTGACGGTTTAACTGAAAACTGAAGGGGAACATGTCTGCTCCAGGTGAGGGTTTATCTGTTAACTGAAGGGGAACATCTCTGCTCCAGGTGAGGGTTTAACTGAAAACTGAAGTTGAACATGTCTGCTCCAGGTCAGGGTTTATGTCATACCTGAAGGGGAAAACGTCTGCTGCAGGTGAGGGTTTAACTGTTAACTGAAGGGGAACATGTCTGCTCCAGGTGAAGGTTTATGTGATACCTGAAGGAGAACATGTATGATCCAGATGAGGGTTTAACTGTTAACTGAAGGGGAAAAAAACTGCTGCAGGTGAGGGTTTAACTATTAACTGAAGGGGAAAATGTCTGATCCAGGTGAGGGTTTACTTGTTAACCAAAGGGGACCATGTCTACTCCAGATGACGGTTTATCTGTTAACTGAAGGGGAATATGTCTGCTCCAGGTGAGGGTTTATCTGTTAACTGAAAGGGAACATGTCTGCCCCAGCCGAGGGTTTATCTGTTAACTGAAGTGGAACATGTCTGCTCCAGATGAGGGTTTAACTGGTAACTGAAGGGGAACATCTCTGCTCCAGGTGACGGTTTAACTGAAAACTGAAGGGGAACATGTCTGCTCCAGGTGAGGGTTTATCTGTTAACTGAAGGGGAACATCTCTGCTCCAGGTGAGGGTTTAACTGTTAACTGAAGGGGAACATATCTGCTGCAGGTGAGGGTTTAACTATTAACTGAAGGGGAAAATGTCTGATCCAGGTGAGGGTTTAACTATTAACTGAAGGGGAACATGTCTGCTGCAGGTGAGGGTTTAACTATTAACTGAAGGGGAAAATGTCTGCTGCAGGTGAGGGTTTAACTATTAACTGAAGGGGAAAATGTCTGATCCAGGTAAGGGTTTATGTGATACCTGAAGGAGAACATGTCTGCTCCAGGTGAGGGTTTATCTGTTTACTGAAGGGGAACATCTCTGCTCCAGATGAGGGTTTAACTGAAAACTGAAGGGTAACATGTATGCTCCAGATGAGGGTTTACTTGTTACCGAAGTGGACCATGTCTACTCCAGATGACGGTTTATCTGTTAACTGAAGGGGAACATGTCTGCTCCAGGTGAGGGTTTATCTGTTAACTGTAGGGGAACATGTCTGCTCCAGGTGAGGGTTTATCTGTTAACTGAAGGGGAACATCTCTGCTCCAGGTGACGGTTTAACTGAAAACTGAAGGGGAACATGTCTGCTCCAGGTGAGGGTTTATCTGTTAACTGAAGGGGAACATCTCTGCTCCAGGTGAGGGTTTAACTGAAAACTGAAGTTGAACATGTCTGCTCCAGGTCAGGGTTTATGTCATACCTGAAGGGGAAAACGTCTGCTGCAGGTGAGGGTTTAACTGTTAACTGAAGGGGAACATGTCTGCTCCAGGTGAAGGTTTATGTGATACCTGAAGGAGAACATGTATGATCCAGATGAGGGTTTAACTGTTAACTGAAGGGGAACATATCTGCTGCAGGTGAGGGTTTAACTATTAACTGAAGGGGAAAACGTCTGATCCAGGTGAGGGTTTACTTGTTAACCAAAGGGGACCATGTCTACTCCAGATGACGGTTTATCTGTTAACTGAAGGGGAACATGTCTGCTCCAGGTGAGGGTTTATCTGTTAACTGAAAGGGAACATGTCTGCCCCAGCCGAGGGTTTATCTGTTAACTGAAGTGGAACATGTCTGCTCCAGATGAGGGTTTAACTGGTAACTGAAGGGGAACATCTCTGCTCCAGGTGACGGTTTAACTGAAAACTGAAGGGGAACATGTCTGCTCCAGGTGAGGGTTTATCTGTTAACTGAAGGGGAACATCTCTGCTCCAGGTGAGGGTTTAACTGAAAACTGAAGTTGAACATGGCTGCTCCAGGTCAGGGTTTATGTCATACCTGAAGGGGAAAACGTCTGCTGCAGGTGAGGGTTTAACTGTTAACTGAAGGGGAACATGTCTGCTCAAGGTGAAGGTTTATGTGATACCTGAAGGAGAACATGTATGATCCAGATGAGGGTTTAACTGTTAACTGAAGGGGAACATATCTGCTGCAGGTGAGGGTTTAACTATTAACTGAAGGGGAAAATGTCTGATCCAGGTGAGGGTTTACTTGTTAACCAAAGGGGACCATGTCTACTCCAGGTGACGGTTTATCTGTTAACTGAAGGGGAACATGTCTGCTCCAGGTGAGGGTTTATCTGTTAACTGAAAGGGAACATGTCTGCCCCAGCCGAGGGTTTATCTGTTAACTGAAGTGGAAAATGTCTGCTCCAGATGAGGGTTTAACTGGTAACTGAAGGGGAACATCTCTGCTCCAGGTGAGGGTTTAACTGTTAACTAAAGGGTAACATGTCTGATCCAGATGAGGGTTCAACTGAAAACTGAAGGGTAACATGTCTATTCCAGGTGAGGGTTTATCTGTTAACTTTTAGGAGAACATGTCTGCTGCAGGTGAGGGTTTATCTTCTAACTGAAGGAGAACATGTCTGCTCCAGGTGAGAGTTTAACTGTTAACTGAAGGGGAACATGTCTGCTCCAGGTGAGAGTTTAACTGTTAACTGAAGGGGACCATGTCTGCTCCAGATGACGGTGTATCTGTTAACTGAAAGTGAACATGTCTGCTCCAGGTGAGGGTTTTATCTGTTTACTAAAGGGGAACATGTCTGATCCAGATGAGGATTTAACTGAAAACTGAAGGGTAACATGTCTGCTCCAGATGAGGGTTTAACTGGTAACTGAAGGAGAACATGTCTGATCCAGATGAGGGTTTAACTGTTAATTGAAGGGGAACATGTCTGCTGCAGATGGGGGTTTATCTGTTAACCGAAGGGGACCATGTCTGCTCCAGATGACGGTTTATCTGTTAACTGAAGGGGAACATGTCTGCTCCAGGTGAGGGTTCAACTATTAACTGAAGGGGAACATGTCTGCTCCAGGTGAGGGTTTATCTGTTAACTGAAGGGGAACATCTCTGCTCCAGGTGACGGTTTAACTGAAAACTGAAGGGGAACATGTCTGCTCCAGGTGAGGGTTTATCTGTTAACTGAAGGGGAACATCTATGCTCCAGGTGAGGGTTTAACTGAAAACTGAAGTTGAACATGTCTGCTCCAGGTCAGGGTTTATGTCATACCTGAAGGGGAAAACGTCTGCTGCAGGTGAGGGTTTAACTGTTAACTGAAGGGGAACATGTCTGCTCCAGGTGAAGGTTTATGTGATACCTGAAGGAGAACATGTATGATCCAGATGAGGGTTTAACTGTTAACTGAAGGGGAACATATCTGCTGCAGGTGAGGGTTTAACTATTAACTGAAGGGGAAAACGTCTGATCCAGGTGAGGGTTTACTTGTTAACCAAAGGGGACCATGTCTACTCCAGATGACGGTTTATCTGTTAACTGAAGGGGAACATGTCTGCTCCAGGTGAGGGTTTATCTGTTAACTGAAAGGGAACATGTCTGCCCCAGCCGAGGGTTTATCTGTTAACTGAAGTGGAACATGTCTGCTCCAGATGAGGGTTTAACTGGTAACTGAAGGGGAACATCTCTGCTCCAGGTGACGGTTTAACTGAAAACTGAAGGGGAACATGTCTGCTCCAGGTGAGGGTTTATCTGTTAACTGAAGGGGAACATCTCTGCTCCAGGTGAGGGTTTAACTGAAAACTGAAGTTGAACATGGCGGCTCCAGGTCAGGGTTTATGTCATACCTGAAGGGGAAAACGTCTGCTGCAGGTGAGGGTTTAACTGTTAACTGAAGGGGAACATGTCTGCTCAAGGTGAAGGTTTATGTGATACCTGAAGGAGAACATGTATGATCCAGATGAGGGTTTAACTGTTAACTGAAGGGGAACATATCTGCTGCAGGTGAGGGTTTAACTATTAACTGAAGGGGAAAATGTCTGATCCAGGTGAGGGTTTACTTGTTAACCAAAGGGGACCATGTCTACTCCAGGTGACGGTTTATCTGTTAACTGAAGGGGAACATGTCTGCTCCAGGTGAGGGTTTATCTGTTAACTGAAAGGGAACATGTCTGCCCCAGCCGAGGGTTTATCTGTTAACTGAAGTGGAAAATGTCTGCTCCAGATGAGGGTTTAACTGGTAACTGAAGGGGAACATCTCTGCTCCAGGTGAGGGTTTAACTGTTAACTAAAGGGTAACATGTCTGATCCAGATGAGGGTTCAACTGAAAACTGAAGGGTAACATGTCTATTCCAGGTGAGGGTTTATCTGTTAACTTTTAGGAGAACATGTCTGCTGCAGGTGAGGGTTTATCTTCTAACTGAAGGAGAACATGTCTGCTCCAGGTGAGAGTTTAACTGTTAACTGAAGGGGAACATGTCTGCTCCAGGTGAGAGTTTAACTGTTAACTGAAGGGGACCATGTCTGCTCCAGATGACGGTGTATCTGTTAACTGAAAGTGAACATGTCTGCTCCAGGTGAGGGTTTTATCTGTTTACTAAAGGGGAACATGTCTGATCCAGATGAGGATTTAACTGAAAACTGAAGGGTAACATGTCTGCTCCAGATGAGGGTTTAACTGTTAATTGAAGGGGAACATGTCTGCTGCAGATGGGGGTTTATCTGTTAACCGAAGGGGACCATGTCTGCTCCAGATGACGGTTTATCTGTTAACTGAAGGGGAACATGTCTGCTCCAGGTGAGGGTTCAACTATTAACTGAAGGGGAACATGTCTGCTCCAGGTGAGGGTTTAACTGTTAACTGATCGGGAACATGTCTGCTCCAGGTGAGGGATTATGTGTTAACTGAAGGGGAACATGTCTGCTCCAGGTGAGGGTTTATGTGTTAACCGAAGGAGAACATGTCTGCTCCAGGTGAGGATTTATCTGTTAACTGAAGGGGAACCTCTCTGCTCCAGGTGAGGGTTTATCTGTTAACTGAAGGAGAACATGTCTGCCCCATGTGAGGGTTTAACTGAAAACTGAAGGGGAACATGTCTGCTGCAGGTGAGGGTTTATCTGTTAACTGAAGGGGAACATCTCTGCTCCAGATGAGGGTTTAACTGGTAACTGAAGGTGAACATGTCTGCTCCAGTTAAGGGTTTATCTGTTAAATGAAGGGGAACATCTCTGCTCCAGGTGAGGGTTTAACTGAAAAATGAAGGGGAACATGTCTATTCCAGGTGAGAGTTTAACTGAAAACTGAATGGGAACATGTCTGCTCGAGATGAGGATTTAACTGGTAACTGAAGGAGAACATGTCTGCTCCAGATGAGGGTTTACTTGTTAACCGAAGGGGACCATGTCTACTCCAGATGACGGTTTATCTGTTAACTGAAGGGGAACATGTCTGCTCCAGGTGAGGGTTTATCTGTTAACTGAAGGTGAACATGTCTGCTCCAGTTGAGGGTTTATCTGTTAAATGAAGGGGAACATCTCTGCTCCAGGTGAGGGTTTAACTGAAAAATGAAGGGGAACATGTCTGCTCCATGTGAGGGTTTATCTGTTAACTGAAGGGGAACATGTCTGCTGCAGGTGAGGGTTTATCTGTTAACTGAAGGGGAACATGTCTTATCCAGATGAGGGTTTATCTGTTAACTGAAGGGGAACATGTCTGCTCCACGTGAGGGTTTAACTGGTAACTGAAGGAGAACATGTCTGATACAGATGAGGGTTTAACTGTTAACTGAAGGGGAACATGTCTGATCCAGATGTGGGTTCAACTGAAAACTGAAGGGTAACATGTATGCTCCAGATGAGGGTTTATCTGTTAACTGAAGGGGAATGTGTCTGCTCCAGGTGAGAGTTTAACTGTTAACTGAAGGGGAACATGTCTACTCCTGATGACGGTTTATCTGTTAACTGAAGGGGAACCTCTCTGCTCCAGGTGAGGGTTTATCTGTTAACTGAAGGAGAACATGTCTGCCCCATGTGAGGGTTTAACTGAAAACTGAAGGGGAACATGTCTGCTGCAGGTGAGGGTTTATCTGTTAACTGAAGGGGAACATCTCTGCTCCAGATGAGGGTTTAACTGGTAACTGAAGGTGAACATGTCCGCTCCAGTTAAGGGTTTATATGTTAAATGAAGGGGAACATCTCTGCTCCAGGTGAGGGTTTAACTGAAAAATGAAGGGGAACATGTCTGCTGCAGGTGAGGGTTCAACTATTAACTGAAGGGGAACATGTCTGCTCCAGGTGAGGGTTTAACTGTTAACTGATCGGGAACATGTCTGCTCCAGGTGAGGGATTATGTGTTAACTGAAGGGGAACATGTCTGCTCCAGGTGAGGGTTTATGTGTTAACCGAAGGAGAACATGTCTGCTCCAGGTGAGGATTTATCTGTTAACTGAAGGGGAACATGTCTGCTCCAGGTGAAGGTTTATGTGTTAACCGAAGGAGAACATTTCTGCTCCAGGTGAGGATTTATCTGTTAACTGAAGGGGAACATGTCTACTCCAGGTGAGAGTTTAACTGAAAACTGAATGGGAACATGTCTGCTCGAGATGAGGATTTAACTGGTAACTGAAGGAGAACATGTCTGCTCCAGATGAGGGTTTACTTGTTAACCGAAGGGGACCATATCTACTCCAGATGACGGTTTATCTGTTAACTGAAGGGGAACATGTCTGCTCCAGGTGAGGGTTTATCTGTTAACTGAAGGGGAACATGTCTGCTGCAGGTGAGGGTTTATCTGTTAACTGAAGGGGAACATGTCTTATCCAGATGAGGGTTTATCTGTTAACTGAAGGGGAACATGTCTGCTCCACGTGAGGGTTTAACTGGTAACTGAAGGAGAACATGTCTGATACAGATGAGGTTTTATCTGTTAACTGAAGGGGAACATGTCTGATCCAGATGTGGGTTCAACTGAAAACTGAAGGGTAACATGTATGCTCCAGGTGAGGGTTTATCTGTTAACTGAAGGGGAATATGTCTGCTCCAGGTGAGAGTTTAACTGTTAACTGAAGGGGAACATGTCTACTCCTGATGACGGTTTATCTGTTAACTGAAGGGGAACCTCTCTGCTCCAGGTGAGGGTTTATCTGTTAACTGAAGGAGAACATGTCTGCCCCATGTGAGGGTTTAACTGAAAACTGAAGGGGAACATGTCTGCTGCAGGTGAGGGTTTATCTGTTAACTGAAGGGGAACATCTCTGCTCCAGATGAGGGTTTAACTGGTAACTGAAGGTGAACATGTCTGCTTTAGTTAAGGGTTTATCTGTTAAATGAAGGGGAACATCTCTGCTCCAGGTGAGGGTTTAACTGAAAAATGAAGGGGAACATGTCTACTCCAGGTGAGAGTTTAACTGAAAACTGAATGGGAACATGTCTGCTCGAGATGAGGATTTAACTGGTAACTGAAGGAGAACATGTCTGCTCCAGATGAGGGTTTACTTGTTAACCGAAGGGGACCATGTCTACTCCAGATGACGGTTTATCTGTTAACTGAAGGGGAACATGTCTGCTCCAGGTGAGGGTTTATCTGTTAACTGAAGGTGAACATGTCTGCTCCAGTTGAGGGTTTATCTGTTAAATGAAGGGGAACATCTCTGCTCCAGGTGAGGGTTTAACTGAAAAATGAAGGGGAACATGTCTGCTCCATGTGAGGGTTTATCTGTTAACTGAAGGGGAACATGTCTGCTGCAGGTGAGGGTTTATCTGTTAACTGAAGGGGAACATGTCTTATCCAGATGAGGGTTTATCTGTTAACTGAAGGGGAACATGTCTGCTCCACGTGAGGGTTTAACTGGTAACTGAAGGAGAACATGTCTGATACAGATGAGGGTTTAACTGTTAACTGAAGGGGAACATGTCTGATCCAGATGTGGGTTCAACTGAAAACTGAAGGGTAACATGTATGCTCCAGATGAGGGTTTATCTGTTAACTGAAGGGGAATGTGTCTGCTCCAGGTGAGAGTTTAACTGTTAACTGAAGGGGAACATGTCTACTCCTGATGACGGTTTATCTGTTAACTGAAGGGGAACCTCTCTGCTCCAGGTGAGGGTTTATCTGTTAACTGAAGGAGAACATGTCTGCCCCATGTGAGGGTTTAACTGAAAACTGAAGGGGAACATGTCTGCTGCAGGTGAGGGTTTATCTGTTAACTGAAGGGGAACATCTCTGCTCCAGATGAGGGTTTAACTGGTAACTGAAGGTGAACATGTCCGCTCCAGTTAAGGGTTTATATGTTAAATGAAGGGGAACATCTCTGCTCCAGGTGAGGGTTTAACTGAAAAATGAAGGGGAACATGTCTGCTCCAGGTGAGGGTTTATCTGTTAACTGACGGGGAACATGTCTGCTCCAGATGAGGGTTTATCTGTTAACTGACGGGGAACATGTCTGCTCCAGATGAGGGTTTATCTGTTAACTGAAGGGGAACATGTCTGCTCCAGGTGAGGGTTTAACTGTTAACTGAAGGGGAACATGTCTGATCCAGACGTGGGTTCAACTGAAAACTGATGGGTAACATGTATGCTCCAGGTGAGGGTTTAACTGGTAACTGAAGGAGAACATGTCTTATCCAGATGAGTATTTAACTGGTAACTGAAGGAGAACATGTCTGCTCCAGATGAGAGTTTAACTGAAAAACGAAGGGGAACATGTCTGCTCCAGGTGAGGGTTTATGTGATACCAGAAGAATAACATGTCTGCTCCAGGTGAGGGTTTATCTGTTAACTGAAGGGGAACATGTCTGCTCCAGGTGAGGGTTTATCTGTTAACTGAAGGGGAACGTGTCTGCTCCAGGTGAGGGTTTATCTGTTAACTGAAGGGGAACATGTCTGCTCCAGGTGAGGGTTTAACTGGTAACTGAAGGAGAACATGTCTGATCCAGATTAGTGTTTAACTGGTAACTGAAGGAGAACATGTCTGCTCCAGATGAGGGTTTAACTGAAAACTGAAGGGGAACATGTCTGCTCCAGGTGAGTGTTTATGTGATACCAGAAGAAGAACACGTCTGCTCCAGGTGAGGGTTTATGTGATACCAGAAGAAGAACATGTCTGCTCCAGGTGAGGGTTTATCTGTTAACTGAAGGGAAACGTGTCTGCTCCAGGTGAGAGTTTAACTGTTAACTGAAGGGGAACATGTCTACTCCTGATGACGGTGTATCTGTTCACTGAAGGGGAACATCTCTGCTCCAGGTGAGGGTTTATCTGTTAACTGAAGGAGAACATGTCTGCTCCATGTGAGGGTTTATCTGTTAACCGAAGGGGAACATCTCTGCTCCAGGTGAGGGTTTAACTGAAAACTGAAGGGGAACATGTCTGCTGCAGGTGAGGGTTTATCTGTTAACTGAAGGGGAACATGTCTGCTCCAGGTGAGGGTTTATCTGTTAACTGAAGGGGAACATGTCTGCTTCGGGTGAGGGTTTATCTGTTAACTGAAGGGGAACATGTCTGCTCCAGGTGAGAGTTTAACTGTTAACTGAAGGGGAAGATGTCTACTCCAGATGACGGTTTATCTGTTAACTGAAGGAGAACATCTCTGCTCCAGCTGAGGGTTTAACTGAAAATTGAAGGGGAACATGTGTGCTCCAGATGAGGGTTTAACTGGCAACTGAAGGAGAACATGTATGATCCAGATGAGGGTTTAACTGTTAACTGAAGGGGAACATCTCTGCTGCAGGTGAGGGTTTAACTATTAACTGAAGGGGGAAATTGTCTGCTCCAGGTGAGGGTTTAACTGTTAACTGAAGGAGAACATGTCTGCTCCAGGTGAGGGTTTATGGGATACCTGAAGGAGAACATGTCTGCTCCAGGTGAGGGTTTATCTGTTAACTGAAGGAGAACATGTCTACTCCAGATGGCGGTTTATCTGTTAACTGAAGGGGAACATGTCTGATCGAGATGAGGGTTCAACTGAAAACTGAAGGGTAACATGTATGCTCCAGATGAGGGTTTAACTGGTAACTGAAGGAGATCATTTCTGATCCAGATGAGGGTTTAACTGTTAATTGAAGGGGAACATGTCTGCTGCAGATGGGGGTTTATCTGTTAACCGAAGGGGACCATGTCTGCTCCAGATGACGGTTTATCTGTTAACTGAAGGGGAACATGTCTGCTGCAGGTGAGGGTTTAACTGGTAACTGAAGGGGAACATGTCTGCTCCAGGTGAGGGTTTAACTGTTAACTGATCGGGAACATGTCTGCTCCAGGTGAGGGATTATGTGTTAACTGAAGGGGAACATGTCTGCTCCAGGTGAGGATTTATGTGTTAACCGAAGGAGAACATGTCTGCTCCAGGTGAGGATTTATCTGTTAACTGAAGGGGAACATGTCTACTCCAGTTGAGAGTTTAACTGAAAACTGAATGGGAACATGTCTGCTCGAGATGAGGATTTAACTGGTAACTGAAGGAGAACATGTCTGCTCCAGATGAGGGTTTACTTGTTAACCGAAGGGGACCATGTCTACTCCAGATGACGGTTTATCTGTTAACTGAAGGGGAACATGTCTGCTCCAGGTGAGGGTTTATCTGTTAACTGAAGGTGAACATGTCTGCTCCAGTTGAGGGTTTATCTGTTAAATGAAGGGGAACATCTCTGCTCCAGGTGAGGGTTTAACTGAAAAATGAAGGGGAACATGTCTGCTCCATGTGAGGGTTTATCTGTTAACTGAAGGGGAACATGTCTGCTGCAGGTGAGGGTTTATCTGTTAACTGAAGGGGAACATGTCTTATCCAGATGAGGGTTTATCTGTTAACTGAAGGGGAACATGTCTGCTCCACGTGAGGGTTTAACTGGTAACTGAAGGAGAACATGTCTGATACAGATGAGGGTTTAACTGTTAACTGAAGGGGAACATGTCTGATCCAGATGTGGGTTCAACTGAAAACTGAAGGGTAACATGTATGCTCCAGATGAGGGTTTATCTGTTAACTGAAGGGGAACCTCTCTGCTCCAGGTGAGGGTTTATCTGTTAACTGAAGGAGAACATGTCTGCCCCATGTGAGGGTTTAACTGAAAACTGAAGGGGAACATGTCTGCTGCAGGTGAGGGTTTATCTGTTAACTGAAGGGGAACATCTCTGCTCCAGATGAGGGTTTAACTGGTAACTGAAGGTGAACATGTCTGCTCCAGTTAAGGGTTTATCTGTTAAATGAAGGGGAACATCTCTGCTCCAGGTGAGGGTTTAACTGAAAAATGAAGGGGAACATGTCTGCTCCAGGTGAGGGTTTATCTGTTAACTGACGGGGAACATGTCTGCTCCAGATGAGGGTTTATCTGTTAACTGAAGGGGAACATGTCTGCTCCAGCTGAGGGTTTAACTGTTAACTGAAGGGAAACATGTCTGATCCAGACGTGGGTTAGACTGAAAACTGATGGGTAACATGTATGCTCCAGGTGAGGGTTTAACTGGTAACTGAAGGAGAACATGTCTTATCCAGATGAGTATTTAACTGGTAACTGAAGGAGAACATGTCTGCTCCAGATGAGAGTTTAACTGAAAAACGAAGGGGAACATGTCTGCTCCAGGTGAGGGTTTATGTGATACCAGAAGAATAACATGTCTGCTCCAGGTGAGGGTTTATCTGTTAACTGAAGGGGAACATGTCTGCTCCAGGTGAGGGTTTATCTGTTAACTGAAGGGGAACGTGTCTGCTCCAGGTGAGGGTTTATCTGTTAACTGAAGGGGAACATGTCTGCTCCAGGTGAGGGTTTAACTGGTAACTGAAGGAGAACATGTCTGATCCAGATTAGTGTTTAACTGGTAACTGAAGGAGAACATGTCTGCTCCAGATGAGGGTTTAACTGAAAACTGAAGGGGAACATGTCTGCTCCAGGTGAGTGTTTATGTGATACCAGAAGAAGAACATGTCTGCTCCAGGTGAGGGTTTATGTGATACCAGAAGAAGAACATGTCTGCTCCAGTTGAGGGTTTATCTGTTAACTGAAGGGGAACGTGTCTGCTCCTGGTGAGAGTTTAACTGTTAACTGAAGGGGAACATGTCTACTCCTGATGACGGTGTATCTGTTCACTGAAGGGGAACATCTCTGCTCCAGGTGAGGGTTTATCTGTTAACTGAAGGAGAACATGTCTGCTCCATGTGAGGGTTTATCTGTTAACCGAAGGGGAACATCTCTGCTCCAGGTGAGGGTTTAACTGAAAACTGAAGGGGAACATGTCTGCTGCAGGTGAGGGTTTATCTGTTAACTGAAGGGGAACATGTCTGTTCCAGGTGAGGGTTTATCTGTTAACTGAAGGGGAACATGTCTGCTTCAGGTGAGGGTTTATCTGTTAACTGAAGGGGAACATGTCTGCTCCAGGTGAGGGTTTATCTGTTAACTGAAGAGGAAGATGTCTACTCCAGATGACGGTTTATCTGTTAACTGAAGGGGAACATCTCTGCTCCAGCTGAGGGTTTAACTGAAAATTGAAGGGGAACATGTGTGCTCCAGATGAGGGTTTAACTGGCAACTGAAGGAGAACATGTATGATCCAGATGAGGGTTTAACTGTTAACTGAAGGGGAACATCTCTGCTCCAGGTGAGGGTTTATGGGATACCTGAAGGAGAACATGTCTGCTCCAGGTGAGGGTTTATCTGTTAACTGAAGGAGAATATGTCTACTCCAGATGGCGGTTTATCTGTTAACTGAAGGGGAACATGTCTGATCGAGATGAGGGTTCAACTGAAAACTGAAGGGTAACATGTAGGCTCCAGATGAGGGTTTAACTGGTAACTGAAGGAGATCATTTCTGATCCAGATGAGGGTTTAACTGTTAATTGAAGGGGAACATGTCTGCTGCAGATGGGGGTTTATCTGTTAACCGAAGGGGACCCTGTCTGCTCCAGATGACGGTTTATCTGTTAACTGAAGGGGAACATGTCTGCTGCAGGTGAGGGTTCAACTATTAACTGAAGGGGAACATGTCTGCTCCAGGTGAGGGTTTAAATGTTAACTGATGGGGAACATGTCTGCTCCAGGTGAGGGTTTATGTGTTAACTGAAGGGGAACATGTCTGCTCCAGGTGAGGATTTATGTGTTAACCGAAGGAGAACATGTCTGCTCCAGATGAGGTTTTAACTGGTAACTGAAGGGGAACATGTCTGCTCCAGGTGAGGGTTTATGTGATACCTGAAGGAGAACATGTCTGCTCCAGGTGAGGGTTTATCTGTTAACTGAAGGAGAACAAGTGCAATCCAGATGAGGGTTTAAATGTTAACTGAAGGGGAACATGTCTGCTGCAGGTGAGGGTTTAACTATTAACTGAAGGGGAACATGTCTGCTGCAGGTGAGGGTTTAACTATTAACTGAAGGGGAAAATGTCTGCTCCAAGTCAGGGTTTATGTCATACCTGAATGGGAAAACGTCTGCTTCAGGTGAGGGTTTAACTGTTAACTGAAGGGGAACATGTCTGCTCCAGGTGAAGGTTTATGTGATACCTGAAGGAGAACATGTATGATCCAGATGAGGGTTTAACTGTTAACTGAAGGGGAACATATCTGCTGCAGGTGAGGGTTTAACTATTAACTGAAGGGGAAAATGTCTGATCCAGGTGAGGGTTTACTTGTTAACCAAAGGGGACCATGTCTACTCCAGATGACGGTTTATCTGTTAACTGAAGTGGAACATGTCTGCTCCAGATGAGGGTTTAACTGGTAACTGAAGGGGAACATCTCTGCTCCAGGTGAGGGTTTAACTGTTAACTAAAGGGTAACATGTCTGATCCAGATGAGGGTTCAACTGAAAACTGAAGGGTAACATGTCTATTCCAGGTGAGGGTTTATCTGTTAACTTTTAGGAGAACATGTCTGCTGCAGGTGAGGGTTTATCTGTTAACTGAAGGAGAACATGTCTGCTCCAGGTGAGAGTTTAACTGTTAACTGAAGGGGAACATGTCTGCTCCAGATGACGGTGTATCTGTAAACTGAAAGTGAACATGTCTGCTCCAGGTGAGGGTTTTATCTGTTTACTAAAGGGGAACATGTCTGATCCAGATGAGGGTTTAACTGGTAACTGAAGGAGAACATGTCTGATCCAGATGAGGGTTTAACTGTTAATTGAAGGGGAACATGTCTGCTGCAGATGGGGGTTTATCTGTTAACCGAAGGGGACCATGTCTGCTCCAGATGACGGTTTATCTGTTAACTGAAGGGGAACATGTCTGCTGCAGGTGAGGGTTCAACTATTAACTGAAGGGGAACATGTCTGCTCCAGGTGAGGGTTTAACTGTTAACTGATCGGGAACATGTCTGCTCCAGGTGAGGGATTATGTGTTAACTGAAGGGGAACATGTCTGCTCCAGGTGAGGGTTTATGTGTTAACCGAAGGAGAACATGTCTGCTCCAGGTGAGGATTTATCTGTTAACTGAAGGAGAACAAGTACGATCCAGATGAGGGTTTAACTGTTAACTGAAGGGGAAAAAAACTGCTGCAGGTGAGGGTTTAACTATTAACTGAAGGGGAAAATGTCTGATCCAGGTGAGGGTTTACTTGTTAACCAAAGGGGACCATGTCTACTCCAGATGACGGTTTATCTGTTAACTGAAGGGGAATATGTCTGCTCCAGGTGAGGGTTTATCTGTTAACTGAAAGGGAACATGTCTGCCCCAGCCGAGGGTTTATCTGTTAACTGAAGTGGAACATGTCTGCTCCAGATGAGGGTTTAACTGGTAACTGAAGGGGAACATCTCTGCTCCAGGTGACGGTTTAACTGAAAACTGAAGGGGAACATGTCTGCTCCAGGTGAGGGTTTATCTGTTAACTGAAGGGGAACATCTCTGCTCCAGGTGAGGGTTTAACTGTTAACTGAAGGGGAACATATCTGCTGCAGGTGAGGGTTTAACTATTAACTGAAGGGGAAAATGTCTGATCCAGGTGAGGGTTTAACTATTAACTGAAGGGGAACATGTCTGCTGCAGGTGAGGGTTTAACTATTAACTGAAGGGGAAAATGTCTGCTGCAGGTGAGGGTTTAACTATTAACTGAAGGGGAAAATGTCTGATCCAGGTAAGGGTTTATGTGATACCTGAAGGAGAACATGTCTGCTCCAGGTGAGGGTTTATCTGTTAACTGAAGGGGAACATCTCTGCTCCAGATGAGGGTTTAACTGAAAACTGAAGGGTAACATGTATGCTCCAGATGAGGGTTTACTTGTTACCGAAGTGGACCATGTCTACTCCAGATGACGGTTTATCTGTTAACTGAAGGGGAACATGTCTGCTCCAGGTGAGGGTTTATCTGTTAACTGTAGGGGAACATGTCTGCTCCAGGTGAGGGTTTATCTGTTAACTGAAGGGGAACATCTCTGCTCCAGGTGACGGTTTAACTGAAAACTGAAGGGGAACATGTCTGCTCCAGGTGAGGGTTTATCTGTTAACTGAAGGGGAACATCTCTGCTCCAGGTGAGGGTTTAACTGAAAACTGAAGTTGAACATGTCTGCTCCAGGTCAGGGTTTATGTCATACCTGAAGGGGAAAACGTCTGCTGCAGGTGAGGGTTTAACTGTTAACTGAAGGGGAACATGTCTGCTCCAGGTGAAGGTTTATGTGATACCTGAAGGAGAACATGTATGATCCAGATGAGGGTTTAACTGTTAACTGAAGGGGAACATATCTGCTGCAGGTGAGGGTTTAACTATTAACTGAAGGGGAAAACGTCTGATCCAGGTGAGGGTTTACTTGTTAACCAAAGGGGACCATGTCTACTCCAGATGACGGTTTATCTGTTAACTGAAGGGGAACATGTCTGCTCCAGGTGAGGGTTTATCTGTTAACTGAAAGGGAACATGTCTGCCCCAGCCGAGGGTTTATCTGTTAACTGAAGTGGAACATGTCTGCTCCAGATGAGGGTTTAACTGGTAACTGAAGGGGAACATCTCTGCTCCAGGTGACGGTTTAACTGAAAACTGAAGGGGAACATGTCTGCTCCAGGTGAGGGTTTATCTGTTAACTGAAGGGGAACATCTCTGCTCCAGGTGAGGGTTTAACTGAAAACTGAAGTTGAACATGGCTGCTCCAGGTCAGGGTTTATGTCATACCTGAAGGGGAAAACGTCTGCTGCAGGTGAGGGTTTAACTGTTAACTGAAGGGGAACATGTCTGCTCCAGGTGAAGGTTAATGTTGCTGCAGGTGAGGGTTTAACTATTAACTGAAGGGGAAAATGTCTGCTGCAGGTGAGGGTTTAACTATTAACTGAAGGGGAAAATGTCTGATCCAGGTAAGGGTTTATGTGATATCTGAAGGAGAACATGTCTGCTCCAGGTGAGGGTTTATCTGTTAACTGAAGGGGAACATCTCTGCTCCAGATGAGGGTTTAACTGAAAACTGAAGGGTAACATGTATGCTCCAGATGAGGGTTTACTTGTTACCGAAGTGGACCATGTCTACTCCAGATGACGGTTTATCTGTTAACTGAAGGGGAACATGTCTGCTCCAGGTGAGGGTTTATCTGTTAACTGTAGGGGAACATGTCTGCTCCAGGTGAGGGTTTATCTGTTAACTGAAGGGGAACATCTCTGCTCCAGGTGACGGTTTAACTGAAAACTGAAGGGGAACATGTCTGCTCCAGGTGAGGGTTTATCTGTTAACTGAAGGGGAACATCTCTGCTCCAGGTGAGGGTTTAACTGAAAACTGAAGTTGAACATGTCTGCTCCAGGTCAGGGTTTATGTCATACCTGAAGGGGAAAACGTCTGCTGCAGGTGAGGGTTTAACTGTTAACTGAAGGGGAACATGTCTGCTCCAGGTGAAGGTTTATGTGATACCTGAAGGAGAACATGTATGATCCAGATGAGGGTTTAACTGTTAACTGAAGGGGAACATATCTGCTGCAGGTGAGGGTTTAACTATTAACTGAAGGGGAAAACGTCTGATCCAGGTGAGGGTTTACTTGTTAACCAAAGGGGACCATGTCTACTCCAGATGACGGTTTATCTGTTAACTGAAGGGGAACATGTCTGCTCCAGGTGAGGGTTTATCTGTTAACTGAAAGGGAACATGTCTGCCCCAGCCGAGGGTTTATCTGTTAACTGAAGTGGAACATGTCTGCTCCAGATGAGGGTTTAACTGGTAACTGAAGGGGAACATCTCTGCTCCAGGTGACGGTTTAACTGAAAACTGAAGGGGAACATGTCTGCTCCAGGTGAGGGTTTATCTGTTAACTGAAGGGGAACATCTCTGCTCCAGGTGAGGGTTTAACTGAAAACTGAAGTTGAACATGGCTGCTCCAGGTCAGGGTTTATGTCATACCTGAAGGGGAAAACGTCTGCTGCAGGTGAGGGTTTAACTGTTAACTGAAGGGGAACATGTCTGCTCAAGGTGAAGGTTTATGTGATACCTGAAGGAGAACATGTATGATCCAGATGAGGGTTTAACTGTTAACTGAAGGGGAACATATCTGCTGCAGGTGAGGGTTTAACTATTAACTGAAGGGGAAAATGTCTGATCCAGGTGAGGGTTTACTTGTTAACCAAAGGGGACCATGTCTACTCCAGGTGACGGTTTATCTGTTAACTGAAGGGGAACATGTCTGCTCCAGGTGAGGGTTTATCTGTTAACTGAAAGGGAACATGTCTGCCCCAGCCGAGGGTTTATCTGTTAACTGAAGTGGAAAATGTCTGCTCCAGATGAGGGTTTAACTGGTAACTGAAGGGGAAAATCTCTGCTCCAGGTGAGGGTTTAACTGTTAACTAAAGGGTAACATGTCTGATCCAGATGAGGGTTCAACTGAAAACTGAAGGGTAACATGTCTATTCCAGGTGAGGGTTTATCTGTTAACTTTTAGGAGAACATGTCTGCTGCAGGTGAGGGTTTATCTTCTAACTGAAGGAGAACATGTCTGCTCCAGGTGAGAGTTTAACTGTTAACTGAAGGGGAACATGTCTGCTCCAGGTGAGAGTTTAACTGTTAACTGAAGGGGACCATGTCTGCTCCAGATGACGGTGTATCTGTTAACTGAAAGTGAACATGTCTGCTCCAGGTGAGGGTTTTATCTGTTTACTAAAGGGGAACATGTCTGATCCAGATGAGGATTTAACTGAAAACTGAAGGGTAACATGTCTGCTCCAGATGAGGGTTTAACTGGTAACTGAAGGAGAACATGTCTGATCCAGATGAGGGTTTAACTGTTAATTGAAGGGGAACATGTCTGCTGCAGATGGGGGTTTATCTGTTAACCGAAGGGGACCATGTCTGCTCCAGATGACGGTTTATCTGTTAACTGAAGGGGAACATGTCTGCTCCAGGTGAGGGTTCAACTATTAACTGAAGGGGAACATGTCTGCTCCAGCTGAGGGTTTATCTGTTAACTGAAGGGGAACATCTCTGCTCCAGGTGACGGTTTAACTGAAAACTGAAGGGGAACATGTCTGCTCCAGGTGAGGGTTTATCTGTTAACTGAAGGGGAACATCTCTGCTCCAGGTGAGGGTTTAACTGAAAACTGAAGTTGAACATGTCTGCTCCAGGTCAGGGTTTATGTCATACCTGAAGGGGAAAACGTCTGCTGCAGGTGAGGGTTTAA
This sequence comes from Lampris incognitus, assembly GCF_029633865.1. Lineage (NCBI taxonomy): Eukaryota > Metazoa > Chordata > Actinopteri > Lampriformes > Lampridae > Lampris > Lampris incognitus. Next base: position 58,309,070 of record NC_079221.1, read on the forward strand.
CTGTTAACTGAAGGGGAACATGTCTGCTCCAGGTGAAGGTTTATGTGATACCTGAAGGAGAACATGTATGATCCAGATGAGGGTTTAACTGTTAACTGAAGGGGAACATATCTGCTGCAGGTGAGGGTTTAACTATTAACTGAAGGGGAAAACGTCTGATCCAGGTGAGGGTTTACTTGTTAACCAAAGGGGACCATGTCTACTCCAGATGACGGTTTATCTGTTAACTGAAGGGGAACATGTCTGCTCCAGGTGAGGGTTTATCTGTTAACTGAAAGGGAACATGTCTGCCCCAGCCGAGGGTTTATCTGTTAACTGAAGTGGAACATGTCTGCTCCAGATGAGGGTTTAACTGGTAACTGAAGGGGAACATCTCTGCTCCAGGTGACGGTTTAACTGAAAACTGAAGGGGAACATGTCTGCTCCAGGTGAGGGTTTATCTGTTAACTGAAGGGGAACATCTCTGCTCTAGGTGAGGGTTTAACTGAAAACTGAAGTTGAACATGGCTGCTCCAGGTCAGGGTTTATGTCATACCTGAAGGGGAAAACGTCTGCTGCAGGTGAGGGTTTAACTGTTAACTGAAGGGGAACATGTCTGCTCAAGGTGAAGGTTTATGTGATACCTGAAGGAGAACATGTATGATCCAGATGAGGGTTTAACTGTTAACTGAAGGGGAACATATCTGCTGCAGGTGAGGGTTTAACTATTAACTGAAGGGGAAAATGTCTGATCCAGGTGAGGGTTTACTTGTTAACCAAAGGGGACCATGTCTACTCCAGGTGACGGTTTATCTGTTAACTGAAGGGGAACATGTCTGCTCCAGGTGAGGGTTTATCTGTTAACTGAAAGGGAACATGTCTGCCCCAGCCGAGGGTTTATCTGTTAACTGAAGTGGAAAATGTCTGCTCCAGATGAGGGTTTAACTGGTAACTGAAGGGGAACATCTCTGCTCCAGGTGAGGGTTTAACTGTTAACTAAAGGGTAACATGTCTGATCCAGATGAGGGTTCAACTGAAAACTGAAGGGTAACATGTCTATTCCAGGTGAGGGTTTATCTGTTAACTTTTAGGAGAACATGTCTGCTGCAGGTGAGGGTTTATCTTCTAACTGAAGGAGAACATGTCTGCTCCAGGTGAGAGTTTAACTGTTAACTGAAGGGGAACATGTCTGCTCCAGGTGAGAGTTTAACTGTTAACTGAAGGGGACCATGTCTGCTCCAGATGACGGTGTATCTGTTAACTGAAAGTGAACATGTCTGCTCCAGGTGAGGGTTTTATCTGTTTACTAAAGGGGAACATGTCTGATCCAGATGAGGATTTAACTGAAAACTGAAGGGTAACATGTCTGCTCCAGATGAGGGTTTAACTGGTAACTGAAGGAGAACATGTCTGATCCAGATGAGGGTTTAACTGTTAATTGAAGGGGAACATGTCTGCTGCAGATGGGGGTTTATCTGTTAACCGAAGGGGACCATGTCTGCTCCAGATGACGGTTTATCTGTTAACTGAAGGGGAACATGTCTGCTCCAGGTGAGGGTTCAACTATTAACTGAAGGGGAACATGTCTGCTCCAGGTGAGGGTTTAACTGTTAACTGATCGGGAACATGTCTGCTCCAGGTGAGGGATTATGTGTTAACTGAAGGGGAACATGTCTGCTCCAGGTGAGGGTTTATGTGTTAACCGAAGGAGAACATGTCTGCTCCAGGTGAGGATTTATCTGTTAACTGAAGGGGAACCTCTCTGCTCCAGGTGAGGGTTTATCTGTTAACTGAAGGAGAACATGTCTGCCCCATGTGAGGGTTTAACTGAAAACTGAAGGGGAACATGTCTGCTGCAGGTGAGGGTTTATCTGTTAACTGAAGGGGAACATCTCTGCTCCAGATGAGGGTTTAACTGGTAACTGAAGGTGAACATGTCTGCTCCAGTTAAGGGTTTATCTGTTAAATGAAGGGGAACATCTCTGCTCCAGGTGAGGGTTTAACTGAAAAATTAAGGGGAACATGTCTATTCCAGGTGAGAGTTTAACTGAAAACTGAATGGGAACATGTCTGCTCGAGATGAGGATTTAACTGGTAACTGAAGGAGAACATGTCTGCTCCAGATGAGGGTTTACTTGTTAACCGAAGGGGACCATGTCTACTCCAGATGACGGTTTATCTGTTAACTGAAGGGGAACATGTCTGCTCCAGGTGAGGGTTTATCTGTTAACTGAAGGTGAACATGTCTGCTCCAGTTGAGGGTTTATCTGTTAAATGAAGGGGAACATCTCTGCTCCAGGTGAGGGTTTAACTGAAAAATGAAGGGGAACATGTCTGCTCCATGTGAGGGTTTATCTGTTAACTGAAGGGGAACATGTCTGCTGCAGGTGAGGGTTTATCTGTTAACTGAAGGGGAACATGTCTTATCCAGATGAGGGTTTATCTGTTAACTGAAGGGGAACATGTCTGCTCCACGTGAGGGTTTAACTGGTAACTGAAGGAGAACATGTCTGATACAGATGAGGGTTTAACTGTTAACTGAAGGGGAACATGTCTGATCCAGATGTGGGTTCAACTGAAAACTGAAGGGTAACATGTATGCTCCAGATGAGGGTTTATCTGTTAACTGAAGGGGAATGTGTCTGCTCCAGGTGAGAGTTTAACTGTTAACTGAAGGGGAACATGTCTACTCCTGATGACGGTTTATCTGTTAACTGAAGGGGAACCTCTCTGCTCCAGGTGAGGGTTTATCTGTTAACTGAAGGAGAACATGTCTGCCCCATGTGAGGGTTTAACTGAAAACTGAAGGGGAACATGTCTGCTGCAGGTGAGGGTTTATCTGTTAACTGAAGGGGAACATCTCTGCTCCAGATGAGGGTTTAACTGGTAACTGAAGGTGAACATGTCCGCTCCAGTTAAGGGTTTATATGTTAAATGAAGGGGAACATCTCTGCTCCAGGTGAGGGTTTAACTGAAAAATGAAGGGGAACATGTCTGCTGCAGGTGAGGGTTCAACTATTAACTGAAGGGGAACATGTCTGCTCCAGGTGAGGGTTTAACTGTTAACTGATCGGGAACATGTCTGCTCCAGGTGAGGGATTATGTGTTAACTGAAGGGGAACATGTCTGCTCCAGGTGAGGGTTTATGTGTTAACCGAAGGAGAACATGTCTGCTCCAGGTGAGGATTTATCTGTTAACTGAAGGGGAACATGTCTGCTCCAGGTGAGGGTTTATGTGTTAACCGAAGGAGAACATTTCTGCTCCAGGTGAGGATTTATCTGTTAACTGAAGGGGAACATGTCTACTCCAGGTGAGAGTTTAACTGAAAACTGAATGGGAACATGTCTGCTCGAGATGAGGATTTAACTGGTAACTGAAGGAGAACATGTCTGCTCCAGATGAGGGTTTACTTGTTAACCGAAGGGGACCATATCTACTCCAGATGACGGTTTATCTGTTAACTGAAGGGGAACATGTCTGCTCCAGGTGAGGGTTTATCTGTTAACTGAAGGGGAACATGTCTGCTGCAGGTGAGGGTTTATCTGTTAACTGAAGGGGAACATGTCTTATCCAGATGAGGGTTTATCTGTTAACTGAAGGGGAACATGTCTGCTCCACGTGAGGGTTTAACTGGTAACTGAAGGAGAACATGTCTGATACAGATGAGGTTTTATCTGTTAACTGAAGGGGAACATGTCTGATCCAGATGTGGGTTCAACTGAAAACTGAAGGGTAACATGTATGCTCCAGGTGAGGGTTTATCTGTTAACTGAAGGGGAATATGTCTGCTCCAGGTGAGAGTTTAACTGTTAACTGAAGGGGAACATGTCTACTCCTGATGACGGTTTATCTGTTAACTGAAGGGGAACCTCTCTGCTCCAGGTGAGGGTTTATCTGTTAACTGAAGGAGAACATGTCTGCCCCATGTGAGGGTTTAACTGAAAACTGAAGGGGAACATGTCTGCTGCAGGTGAGGGTTTATCTGTTAACTGAAGGGGAACATCTCTGCTCCAGATGAGGGTTTAACTGGTAACTGAAGGTGAACATGTCTGCTTTAGTTAAGGGTTTATCTGTTAAATGAAGGGGAACATCTCTGCTCCAGGTGAGGGTTTAACTGAAAAATGAAGGGGAACATGTCTACTCCAGGTGAGAGTTTAACTGAAAACTGAATGGGAACATGTCTGCTCGAGATGAGGATTTAACTGGTAACTGAAGGAGAACATGTCTGCTCCAGATGAGGGTTTACTTGTTAACCGAAGGGGACCATGTCTACTCCAGATGACGGTTTATCTGTTAACTGAAGGGGAACATGTCTGCTCCAGGTGAGGGTTTATCTGTTAACTGAAGGTGAACATGTCTGCTCCAGTTGAGGGTTTATCTGTTAAATGAAGGGGAACATCTCTGCTCCAGGTGAGGGTTTAACTGAAAAATGAAGGGGAACATGTCTGCTCCATGTGAGGGTTTATCTGTTAACTGAAGGGGAACATGTCTGCTGCAGGTGAGGGTTTATCTGTTAACTGAAGGGGAACATGTCTTATCCAGATGAGGGTTTATCTGTTAACTGAAGGGGAACATGTCTGCTCCACGTGAGGGTTTAACTGGTAACTGAAGGAGAACATGTCTGATACAGATGAGGGTTTAACTGTTAACTGAAGGGGAACATATCTGATCCAGATGTGGGTTCAACTGAAAACTGAAGGGTAACATGTATGCTCCAGATGAGGGTTTATCTGTTAACTGAAGGGGAATGTGTCTGCTCCAGGTGAGAGTTTAACTGTTAACTGAAGGGGAACATGTCTACTCCTGATGACGGTTTATCTGTTAACTGAAGGGGAACCTCTCTGCTCCAGGTGAGGGTTTATCTGTTAACTGAAGGAGAACATGTCTGCCCCATGTGAGGGTTTAACTGAAAACTGAAGGGGAACATGTCTGCTGCAGGTGAGGGTTTATCTGTTAACTGAAGGGGAACATCTCTGCTCCAGATGAGGGTTTAACTGGTAACTGAAGGTGAACATGTCCGCTCCAGTTAAGGGTTTATATGTTAAATGAAGGGGAACATCTCTGCTCCAGGTGAGGGTTTAACTGAAAAATGAAGGGGAACATGTCTGCTCCAGGTGAGGGTTTATCTGTTAACTGACGGGGAACATGTCTGCTCCAGATGAGGGTTTATCTGTTAACTGACGGGGAACATGTCTGCTCCAGATGAGGGTTTATCTGTTAACTGAAGGGGAACATGTCTGCTCCAGGTGAGGGTTTAACTGTTAACTGAAGGGGAACATGTCTGATCCAGACGTGGGTTCAACTGAAAACTGATGGGTAACATGTATGCTCCAGGTGAGGGTTTAACTGGTAACTGAAGGAGAACATGTCTTATCCAGATGAGTATTTAACTGGTAACTGAAGGAGAACATGTCTGCTCCAGATGAGAGTTTAACTGAAAAACGAAGGGGAACATGTCTGCTCCAGGTGAGGGTTTATGTGATACCAGAAGAATAACATGTCTGCTCCAGGTGAGGGTTTATCTGTTAACTGAAGGGGAACATGTCTGCTCCAGGTGAGGGTTTATCTGTTAACTGAAGGGGAACGTGTCTGCTCCAGGTGAGGGTTTATCTGTTAACTGAAGGGGAACATGTCTGCTCCAGGTGAGGGTTTAACTGGTAACTGAAGGAGAACATGTCTGATCCAGATTAGTGTTTAACTGGTAACTGAAGGAGAACATGTCTGCTCCAGATGAGGGTTTAACTGAAAACTGAAGGGGAACATGTCTGCTCCAGGTGAGTGTTTATGTGATACCAGAAGAAGAACACGTCTGCTCCAGGTGAGGGTTTATGTGATACCAGAAGAAGAACATGTCTGCTCCAGGTGAGGGTTTATCTGTTAACTGAAGGGAAACGTGTCTGCTCCAGGTGAGAGTTTAACTGTTAACTGAAGGGGAACATGTCTACTCCTGATGACGGTGTATCTGTTCACTGAAGGGGAACATCTCTGCTCCAGGTGAGGGTTTATCTGTTAACTGAAGGAGAACATGTCTGCTCCATGTGAGGGTTTATCTGTTAACCGAAGGGGAACATCTCTGCTCCAGGTGAGGGTTTAACTGAAAACTGAAGGGGAACATGTCTGCTGCAGGTGAGGGTTTATCTGTTAACTGAAGGGGAACATGTCTGCTCCAGGTGAGGGTTTATCTGTTAACTGAAGGGGAACATGTCTGCTTCGGGTGAGGGTTTATCTGTTAACTGAAGGGGAACATGTCTGCTCCAGGTGAGAGTTTAACTGTTAACTGAAGGGGAAGATGTCTACTCCAGATGACGGTTTATCTGTTAACTGAAGGAGAACATCTCTGCTCCAGCTGAGGGTTTAACTGAAAATTGAAGGGGAACATGTGTGCTCCAGATGAGGGTTTAACTGGCAACTGAAGGAGAACATGTATGATCCAGATGAGGGTTTAACTGTTAACTGAAGGGGAACATCTCTGCTGCAGGTGAGGGTTTAACTATTAACTGAAGGGGGAAATTGTCTGCTCCAGGTGAGGGTTTAACTGTTAACTGAAGGAGAACATGTCTGCTCCAGGTGAGGGTTTATGGGATACCTGAAGGAGAACATGTCTGCTCCAGGTGAGGGTTTATCTGTTAACTGAAGGAGAACATGTCTACTCCAGATGGCGGTTTATCTGTTAACTGAAGGGGAACATGTCTGATCGAGATGAGGGTTCAACTGAAAACTGAAGGGTAACATGTATGCTCCAGATGAGGGTTTAACTGGTAACTGAAGGAGATCATTTCTGATCCAGATGAGGGTTTAACTGTTAATTGAAGGGGAACATGTCTGCTGCAGATGGGGGTTTATCTGTTAACCGAAGGGGACCATGTCTGCTCCAGATGACGGTTTATCTGTTAACTGAAGGGGAACATGTCTGCTGCAGGTGAGGGTTTAACTGGTAACTGAAGGGGAACATGTCTGCTCCAGGTGAGGGTTTAACTGTTAACTGATCGGGAACATGTCTGCTCCAGGTGAGGGATTATGTGTTAACTGAAGGGGAACATGTCTGCTCCAGGTGAGGATTTATGTGTTAACCGAAGGAGAACATGTCTGCTCCAGGTGAGGATTTATCTGTTAACTGAAGGGGAACATGTCTACTCCAGTTGAGAGTTTAACTGAAAACTGAATGGGAACATGTCTGCTCGAGATGAGGATTTAACTGGTAACTGAAGGAGAACATGTCTGCTCCAGATGAGGGTTTACTTGTTAACCGAAGGGGACCATGTCTACTCCAGATGACGGTTTATCTGTTAACTGAAGGGGAACATGTCTGCTCCAGGTGAGGGTTTATCTGTTAACTGAAGGTGAACATGTCTGCTCCAGTTGAGGGTTTATCTGTTAAATGAAGGGGAACATCTCTGCTCCAGGTGAGGGTTTAACTGAAAAATGAAGGGGAACATGTCTGCTCCATGTGAGGGTTTATCTGTTAACTGAAGGGGAACATGTCTGCTGCAGGTGAGGGTTTATCTGTTAACTGAAGGGGAACATGTCTTATCCAGATGAGGGTTTATCTGTTAACTGAAGGGGAACATGTCTGCTCCACGTGAGGGTTTAACTGGTAACTGAAGGAGAACATGTCTGATACAGATGAGGGTTTAACTGTTAACTGAAGGGGAACATGTCTGATCCAGATGTGGGTTCAACTGAAAACTGAAGGGTAACATGTATGCTCCAGATGAGGGTTTATCTGTTAACTGAAGGGGAATGTGTCTGCTCCAGGTGAGAGTTTAACTGTTAACTGAAGGGGAACATGTCTACTCCTGATGACGGTTTATCTGTTAACTGAAGGGGAACCTCTCTGCTCCAGGTGAGGGTTTATCTGTTAACTGAAGGAGAACATGTCTGCCCCATGTGAGGGTTTAACTGAAAACTGAAGGGGAACATGTCTGCTGCAGGTGAGGGTTTATCTGTTAACTGAAGGGGAACATCTCTGCTCCAGATGAGGGTTTAACTGGTAACTGAAGGTGAACATGTCCGCTCCAGTTAAGGGTTTATATGTTAAATGAAGGGGAACATCTCTGCTCCAGGTGAGGGTTTAACTGAAAAATGAAGGGGAACATGTCTGCTCCAGGTGAGGGTTTATCTGTTAACTGACGGGGAACATGTCTGCTCCAGATGAGGGTTTATCTGTTAACTGACGGGGAACATGTCTGCTCCAGATGAGGGTTTATCTGTTAACTGAAGGGGAACATGTCTGCTCCAGCTGAGGGTTTAACTGTTAACTGAAGGGGAACATGTCTGATCCAGACGTGGGTTCAACTGAAAACTGATGGGTAACATGTATGCTCCAGGTGAGGGTTTAACTGGTAACTGAAGGAGAACATGTCTTATCCAGATGAGTATTTAACTGGTAACTGAAGGAGAACATGTCTGCTCCAGATGAGAGTTTAACTGAAAAACGAAGGGGAACATGTCTGCTCCAGGTGAGGGTTTATGTGATACCAGAAGAATAACATGTCTGCTCCAGGTGAGGGTTTATCTGTTAACTGAAGGGGAACATGTCTGCTCCAGGTGAGGGTTTATCTGTTAACTGAAGGGGAACGTGTCTGCTCCAGGTGAGGGTTTATCTGTTAACTGAAGGGGAACATGTCTGCTCCAGGTGAGGGTTTAACTGGTAACTGAAGGAGAACATGTCTGATCCAGATTAGTGTTTAACTGGTAACTGAAGGAGAACATGTCTGCTCCAGATGAGGGTTTAACTGAAAACTGAAGGGGAACATGTCTGCTCCAGGTGAGTGTTTATGTGATACCAGAAGAAGAACACGTCTGCTCCAGGTGAGGGTTTATGTGATACCAGAAGAAGAACATGTCTGCTCCAGGTGAGGGTTTATCTGTTAACTGAAGGGAAACGTGTCTGCTCCAGGTGAGAGTTTAACTGTTAACTGAAGGGGAACATGTCTACTCCTGATGACGGTGTATCTGTTCACTGAAGGGGAACATCTCTGCTCCAGGTGAGGGTTTATCTGTTAACTGAAGGAGAACATGTCTGCTCCATGTGAGGGTTTATCTGTTAACCGAAGGGGAACATCTCTGCTCCAGGTGAGGGTTTAACTGAAAACTGAAGGGGAACATGTCTGCTGCAGGTGAGGGTTTATCTGTTAACTGAAGGGGAACATGTCTGCTCCAGGTGAGGGTTTATCTGTTAACTGAAGGGGAACATGTCTGCTTCGGGTGAGGGTTTATCTGTTAACTGAAGGGGAACATGTCTGCTCCAGGTGAGAGTTTAACTGTTAACTGAAGGGGAAGATGTCTACTCCAGATGACGGTTTATCTGTTAACTGAAGGAGAACATCTCTGCTCCAGCTGAGGGTTTAACTGAAAATTGAAGGGGAACATGTGTGCTCCAGATGAGGGTTTAACTGGCAACTGAAGGAGAACATGTATGATCCAGATGAGGGTTTAACTGTTAACTGAAGGGGAACATCTCTGCTGCAGGTGAGGGTTTAACTATTAACTGAAGGGGGAAATTGTCTGCTCCAGGTGAGGGTTTAACTGTTAACTGAAGGAGAACATGTCTGCTCCAGGTGAGGGTTTATGGGATACCTGAAGGAGAACATGTCTGCTCCAGGTGAGGGTTTATCTGTTAACTGAAGGAGAACATGTCTACTCCAGATGGCGGTTTATCTGTTAACTGAAGGGGAACATGTCTGATCGAGATGAGGGTTCAACTGAAAACTGAAGGGTAACATGTATGCTCCAGATGAGGGTTTAACTGGTAACTGAAGGAGATCATTTCTGATCCAGATGAGGGTTTAACTGTTAATTGAAGGGGAACATGTCTGCTGCAGATGGGGGTTTATCTGTTAACCGAAGGGGACCATGTCTGCTCCAGATGACGGTTTATCTGTTAACTGAAGGGGAACATGTCTGCTGCAGGTGAGGGTTTAACTGGTAACTGAAGGGGAACATGTCTGCTCCAGGTGAGGGTTTAACTGTTAACTGATCGGGAACATGTCTGCTCCAGGTGAGGGATTATGTGTTAACTGAAGGGGAACATGTCTGCTCCAGGTGAGGATTTATGTGTTAACCGAAGGAGAACATGTCTGCTCCAGGTGAGGATTTATCTGTTAACTGAAGGGGAACATGTCTACTCCAGTTGAGAGTTTAACTGAAAACTGAATGGGAACATGTCTGCTCGAGATGAGGATTTAACTGGTAACTGAAGGAGAACATGTCTGCTCCAGATGAGGGTTTACTTGTTAACCGAAGGGGACCATGTCTACTCCAGATGACGGTTTATCTGTTAACTGAAGGGGAACATGTCTGCTCCAGGTGAGGGTTTATCTGTTAACTGAAGGTGAACATGTCTGCTCCAGTTGAGGGTTTATCTGTTAAATGAAGGGGAACATCTCTGCTCCAGGTGAGGGTTTAACTGAAAAATGAAGGGGAACATGTCTGCTCCATGTGAGGGTTTATCTGTTAACTGAAGGGGAACATGTCTGCTGCAGGTGAGGGTTTATCTGTTAACTGAAGGGGAACATGTCTTATCCAGATGAGGGTTTATCTGTTAACTGAAGGGGAACATGTCTGCTCCACGTGAGGGTTTAACTGGTAACTGAAGGAGAACATGTCTGATACAGATGAGGGTTTAACTGTTAACTGAAGGGGAACATGTCTGATCCAGATGTGGGTTCAACTGAAAACTGAAGGGTAACATGTATGCTCCAGATGAGGGTTTATCTGTTAACTGAAGGGGAATGTGTCTGCTCCAGGTGAGAGTTTAACTGTTAACTGAAGGGGAACATGTCTACTCCTGATGACGGTTTATCTGTTAACTGAAGGGGAACCTCTCTGCTCCAGGTGAGGGTTTATCTGTTAACTGAAGGAGAACATGTCTGCCCCATGTGAGGGTTTAACTGAAAACTGAAGGGGAACATGTCTGCTGCAGGTGAGGGTTTATCTGTTAACTGAAGGGGAACATCTCTGCTCCAGATGAGGGTTTAACTGGTAACTGAAGGTGAACATGTCTGCTCCAGTTAAGGGTTTATCTGTTAAATGAAGGGGAACATCTCTGCTCCAGGTGAGGGTTTAACTGAAAAATGAAGGGGAACATGTCTGCTCCAGGTGAGGGTTTATCTGTTAACTGACGGGGAACATGTCTGCTCCAGATGAGGGTTTATCTGTTAACTGAAGGGGAACATGTCTGCTCCAGCTGAGGGTTTAACTGTTAACTGAAGGGGAACATGTCTGATCCAGACGTGGGTTAGACTGAAAACTGATGGGTAACATGTATGCTCCAGGTGAGGGTTTAACTGGTAACTGAAGGAGAACATGTCTTATCCAGATGAGTATTTAACTGGTAACTGAAGGAGAACATGTCTGCTCCAGATGAGAGTTTAACTGAAAAACGAAGGGGAACATGTCTGCTCCAGGTGAGGGTTTATGTGATACCAGAAGAATAACATGTCTGCTCCAGGTGAGGGTTTATCTGTTAACTGAAGGGGAACATGTCTGCTCCAGGTGAGGGTTTATCTGTTAACTGAAGGGGAACGTGTCTGCTCCAGGTGAGGGTTTATCTGTTAACTGAAGGGGAACATGTCTGCTCCAGGTGAGGGTTTAACTGGTAACTGAAGGAGAACATGTCTGATCCAGATTAGTGTTTAACTGGTAACTGAAGGAGAACATGTCTGCTCCAGATGAGGGTTTAACTGAAAACTGAAGGGGAACATGTCTGCTCCAGGTGAGTGTTTATGTGATACCAGAAGAAGAACATGTCTGCTCCAGGTGAGGGTTTATGTGATACCAGAAGAAGAACATGTCTGCTCCAGTTGAGGGTTTATCTGTTAACTGAAGGGGAACGTGTCTGCTCCTGGTGAGAGTTTAACTGTTAACTGAAGGGGAACATGTCTACTCCTGATGACGGTGTATCTGTTCACTGAAGGGGAACATCTCTGCTCCAGGTGAGGGTTTATCTGTTAACTGAAGGAGAACATGTCTGCTCCATGTGAGGGTTTATCTGTTAACCGAAGGGGAACATCTCTGCTCCAGGTGAGGGTTTAACTGAAAACTGAAGGGGAACATGTCTGCTGCAGGTGAGGGTTTATCTGTTAACTGAAGGGGAACATGTCTGTTCCAGGTGAGGGTTTATCTGTTAACTGAAGGGGAACATGTCTGCTTCAGGTGAGGGTTTATCTGTTAACTGAAGGGGAACATGTCTGCTCCAGGTGAGGGTTTATCTGTTAACTGAAGAGGAAGATGTCTACTCCAGATGACGGTTTATCTGTTAACTGAAGGGGAACATCTCTGCTCCAGCTGAGGGTTTAACTGAAAATTGAAGGGGAACATGTGTGCTCCAGATGAGGGTTTAACTGGCAACTGAAGGAGAACATGTATGATCCAGATGAGGGTTTAACTGTTAACTGAAGGGGAACATCTCTGCTCCAGGTGAGGGTTTATGGGATACCTGAAGGAGAACATGTCTGCTCCAGGTGAGGGTTTATCTGTTAACTGAAGGAGAATATGTCTACTCCAGATGGCGGTTTATCTGTTAACTGAAGGGGAACATGTCTGATCGAGATGAGGGTTCAACTGAAAACTGAAGGTTAACATGTAGGCTCCAGATGAGGGTTTAACTGGTAACTGAAGGAGATCATTTCTGATCCAGATGAGGGTTTAACTGTTAATTGAAGGGGAACATGTCTGCTGCAGATGGGGGTTTATCTGTTAACCGAAGGGGACCCTGTCTGCTCCAGATGACGGTTTATCTGTTAACTGAAGGGGAACATGTCTGCTGCAGGTGAGGGTTCAACTATTAACTGAAGGGGAACATGTCTGCTCCAGGTGAGGGTTTAAATGTTAACTGATGGGGAACATGTCTGCTCCAGGTGAGGGTTTATGTGTTAACTGAAGGGGAACATGTCTGCTCCAGGTGAGGATTTATGTGTTAACCGAAGGAGAACATGTCTGCTCCAGATGAGGTTTTAACTGGTAACTGAAGGGGAACATGTCTGCTCCAGGTGAGGGTTTATGTGATACCTGAAGGAGAACATGTCTGCTCCAGGTGAGGGTTTATCTGTTAACTGAAGGAGAACAAGTGCAATCCAGATGAGGGTTTAAATGTTAACTGAAGGGGAACATGTCTGCTGCAGGTGAGGGTTTAACTATTAACTGAAGGGGAACATGTCTGCTGCAGGTGAGGGTTTAACTATTAACTGAAGGGGAAAATGTCTGATCCAGGTAAGGGTTTATGTGATACCTGAAGGAGAACATGACTGCTCCAGGTGAGGGTTTATCTGTTAACTGAAGGGGAACATCTCTGCTCCAGATGAGGGTTTAACTGAAAACTGAAGGGTAACATGTATGCTCCAGATGAGGGTTTACTTGTTGCCGAAGTGGACCATGTCTACTCCAGATGACGGTTTATCTGTTAACTGAAGGGGAACATGTCTGCTCCAGGTGAGGGTTTATCTGTTAACTGTAGGGGAACATGTCTGCTCCAGGTGAGGGTTTATCTGTTAACTGAAGGGGAACATCTCTGCTCCAGGTGACGGTTTAACTGAAAACTGAAGGGGTACATGTCTGCTCCAGGTGAGGGTTTAACTGAAAACTGAAGTTGAACATGTCTGCTCCAGGTCAGGGTTTATGTCATACCTGAATGGGAAAACGTCTGCTTCAGGTGAGGGTTTAACTGTTAACTGAAGGGGAACATGTCTGCTCCAGGTGAAGGTTTATGTGATACCTGAAGGAGAACATGTATGATCCAGATGAGGGTTTAACTGTTAACTGAAGGGGAACATATCTGCTGCAGGTGAGGGTTTAACTATTAACTGAAGGGGAAAATGTCTGATCCAGGTGAGGGTTTACTTGTTAACCAAAGGGGACCATGTCTACTCCAGATGACGGTTTATCTGTTAACTGAAGTGGAACATGTCTGCTCCAGATGAGGGTTTAACTGGTAACTGAAGGGGAACATCTCTGCTCCAGGTGAGGGTTTAACTGTTAACTAAAGGGTAACATGTCTGATCCAGATGAGGGTTCAACTGAAAACTGAAGGGTAACATGTCTATTCCAGGTGAGGGTTTATCTGTTAACTTTTAGGAGAACATGTCTGCTGCAGGTGAGGGTTTATCTGTTAACTGAAGGAGAACATGTCTGCTCCAGGTGAGAGTTTAACTGTTAACTGAAGGGGAACATGTCTGCTCCAGATGACGGTGTATCTGTAAACTGAAAGTGAACATGTCTGCTCCAGGTGAGGGTTTTATCTGTTTACTAAAGGGGAACATGTCTGATCCAGATGAGGGTTTAACTGGTAACTGAAGGAGAACATGTCTGATCCAGATGAGGGTTTAACTGTTAATTGAAGGGGAACATGTCTGCTGCAGATGGGGGTTTATCTGTTAACCGAAGGGGACCATGTCTGCTCCAGATGACGGTTTATCTGTTAACTGAAGGGGAACATGTCTGCTGCAGGTGAGGGTTCAACTATTAACTGAAGGGGAACATGTCTGCTCCAGGTGAGGGTTTAACTGTTAACTGATCGGGAACATGTCTGCTCCAGGTGAGGGATTATGTGTTAACTGAAGGGGAACATGTCTGCTCCAGGTGAGGGTTTATGTGTTAACCGAAGGAGAACATGTCTGCTCCAGGTGAGGATTTATCTGTTAACTGAAGGGGAACATGTCTGCTCCAGGTGAGGGTTTAACTGTTAACTGATCGGGAACATGTCTGCTCCAGGTGAGGGATTATGTGTTAAATGAAGGGGAACATCTCTGCTCCAGGTGAGGGTTTAACTGAAAAATGAAGGGGAACATGTCTGCTCCAGGTGAGGGTTTAACTGTTAACTGATGGGGAACATGTCTGCTCCAGGTGAGGGATTATGTGTTAACTGAAGGGGAACATGTCTGCTCCAGGTGAGGGTTTATGTGTTAACCGAAGGAGAATATTTCTGCTCCAGGTGAGGATTTATCTGTTAACTGAAGGGAAACATGTCTACTCCAGGTGAGAGTTTAACTGAAAACTGAATGGGAACATGTCTGCTCGAGATGAGGGTTTATCTGTTAACTGAAGGGGAACATGTCTGCTCCAGTTGAGGGTTTATCTGTTAACTGAAGGTGAACATGTCTGCTCAAGTTGAGGGTTTATCTGTTAAATGAACGGGGAACATCTCTGCTCCAGGTGAGGGTTTAACTGAAAAATGAAGTGGAACATGTCTGTTCCATGTGAGGGTTTATCTGTTAAATGAAATGGAACATGTCTGCTGCAGGTGAGGGTTTATCTGTTAACTGAAGGGGAACATGTCTTATCCAGATGAGGGTTTAACTGTTAACTGAAGGGGAACATGTCTGATCCAGATGTGGGTTCAACTGAAAACTGAAGGGTAACATGTATGCTCCAGATGAGGGTTTATCTGTTAACTGAAGGGGAATGTGTCTGCTCCAGGTGAGAGTTTAACTGTTAACTGAAGGGGAACATGTCTACTCCTGATGACGGTTTATCTGTTCACTGAAGGGGAACCTCTCTGCTCCAGGTGAGGGTTTATCTGTTAACTGAAGGAGAACATGTCTGCCCCATGTGAGGGTTTATTTGTTAACTGAAGGGGAACATCTCTGCTCCAGGTGAGGGTTTAACTGAAAACTGAAGGGGAACATGTCTGCTGCAGGTGAGGGTTTATCTGTTAACTGAAGGGGAACATCTCTGCTCCAGATGAGGGTTTAACTGGTAACTGAAGGTGAACATGTCTGCTCCAGTTAAGGGTTTATCTGTTAAATGAAGGGGAACATCTCTGCTCCAGGTGAGGGTTTAACTGAAAAATGAAGGGGAACATGTCTGCTCCAGGTGAGGGTTTATCTGTTAACTGGCGGGGAACATGTCTGCTCCAGATGAGGGTTTATCTGTTAACTGAAGGGGAACATGTCTGCTCCAGGTGAGGGTTTAACTGTTAACTGAAGGGGAACATGTCTGATCCAGACGTGGGTTCAACTGAAAACTGATGGGTAACATGTATGCTCCAGATGAGGGTTTAACTGGTAACTGAAGGGGAACATGTCTGCTCCAGGTGAGGGTTTATCTGTTAACTGAAGGGGAACGTGTCTGCTCCAGGTGAGGGTTTATCTGTTAACTGAAGGGGAACATGTCTGCTCCAGGTGAGGGTTTAACTGGTAACTGAAGGAGAACATGTCTGATCCAGATAAGTGTTTAACTGGTAACTGAAGGAGAACATGTCTGCTCCAGATGAGGGTTTAACTGAAAACTGAAGGGGAACCTGTCTGCTCCAGGTGAGTGTTTATGTGATACCAGAAGAAGAACATGTCTGCTCCAGGTGAGGGTTTATGTGATACCAGAAGAAGAACATGTCTGCTCCAGGTGAGGGTTTATCTGTTAACTGAAGGGGAACGTGTCTGCTCCAGGTGAGAGTTTAACTGTTAACTGAAGGGGAACATGTGTACTCCTGATGACGGTGTATCTGTTCACTGAAGGGGAACATCTCTGCTCCAGGTGAGGGTTTATCTGTTAACTGAAGGAGAACATGTCTGCTCCATGTGAGGGTTTATCTGTTAACCGAAGGGGAACAGCTCTGCTCCAGGTGAGGGTTTAACTGAAAACTGAAGGGGAACATGTCTGCTGCAGGTGAGGGTTTATCTGTTAACTGAAGGGGAACATGTCTGCTCCAGGTGAGGGTTTATCTGTTAACTGAAGGGGAACATGTCTGCTTCAGGTGAGGGTTTATCTGTTAACTGAAGGGGAACATGTCTGCTTCAGGTGAGGGTTTATCTGTTAACTGAAGGGGAACATGTCTGCTCCAGGTGAGAGTTTAACTGTTAACTGAAGGGGAAGATGTCTACTCCAGATGACGGTTTATCTGTTAACTGAAGGGGAACATCTCTGCTCCAGCTGAGGGTTTAACTGAAAATTGAAGGGGAACATGTGTGCTCCAGATGAGGGTTTAACTGGCAACTGAAGGAGAACATGTATGATCCAGATGAGGGTTTAACTGTTAACTGAAGGGGAACATCTCTTCTGCAGGTGAGGGTTTAACTATTAACTGAAGGGGGAAATTGTCTGCTCCAGGTGAGGGTTTAACTGTTAACTGAAGGAGAACATCTCTGCTCCAGGTGAGGGTTTAACTGTTAACTGAAGGAGAACATGTCTGCTCCAGGTGAGGGTTTATGGGATACCTGAAGGAGAACATGTCTGCTCCAGGTGAGGGTTTATCTGTTAACTGAAGGAGAACATGTCTACTCCAGATGGCGGTTTATCTGTTAACTGAAGGGGAACATGTCTGATCGAGATGAGGGTTCAACTGAAAACTGAAGGGTAAGATGTAGGCTCCAGATGAGGGTTTAACTGGTAACTGAAGGAGATCATTTCTGATCCAGATGAGGGTTTAACTGTTAATTGAAGGGGAACATGTCTGCTGCAGATGGGGGTTTATCTGTTAACCGAAGGGGAACATGTCTGCTGCAGATGGGGGTTTATCTGTTAACCGAAGGGGACCCTGTCTGCTCCAGATGACGGTTTATCTGTTAACTGAAGGGGAACATGTCTGCTGCAGGTGAGGGTTCAACTATTAACTGAAGGGGAACATGTCTGCTCCAGGTGAGGGTTTAAATGTTAACTGATGGGGAACATGTCTGATCCAGGTGAGGGTTTATGTGTTAACTGAAGGGGAACATGTCTGCTCCAGGTGAGGATTTATGTGTTAACCGAAGGAGAACATGTCTGCTCCAGATGAGGGTTTAACTGGTAACTGAAGGAGAACATGTCTGATCCAGGTGAGAGTTTAACTGAAAACTGAATGGGAACATGTCTGCTCGAGATGAGGATTTAACTGGTAACTGAAGGAGAACATGTCTGCTCCAGATGAGGGTTTACTTGTTAACCGAAGGGGACCATGTCTACTCCAGATGACGGTTTATCTGTTAACTGAAGGGGAACATGTCTGCTCCAGGTGAGGGTTTATCTGTTAACTGAAGGTGAACATGTCTGCTCCAGTTGAGGGTTTATCTGTTAAATGAAGGGGAACATCTCTGCTCCAGGTGAGGGTTTAACTGAAAAATGAAGGGGAACATGTCTGCTCTAGGTGAGTGTTTATCTGTTAACTGAAGGGGAACATGTCTGCTGCAGGTGAGGGTTTATCTGTTAACTGAAGGGGAACATGGCTGATCCAGATGAGGGTTTATCTGTTAACTGAAGGGGAACATGTGTGCTCCAGGTGAGGGTTTAACTGGTAACTGAAGGAGAACATGTCTGATACAGATGAGGGTTTAACTGTTAACTGAAGGGGAACATGTCTGATCCAGATGTGGGTTCAACTGAAAACTGATGGGTAACATGTATGCTCCAGATGAGGGTTTAACTGGTAACTGAAGGAGAACATGTCTGATCCAGATGAGTGTTTAACTGGTAACTGAAGGAGAACATGTCTGCTCCAGATGAGGGTTTAACTGTTAACTGAAGGGGAACATGTCTCCTCCAGGTGAGGGTTTAACTTTTAACTGAAGGAGAACATGTCTGCTTCAGGTGAGGGTTTATCTGTTAACTGAAGGGGAACATGTCTGCTCCAGGTGAGAGTTTAACTGTTAACTGAAGGGGAAGATGTCTACTCCAGATGAGGGTTCAACTGAAAACTGAAGGGTAACATGTCTGATCCAGATGAGGGTTTATCTGTTCACTGAAGAGGAACCTCTCTGCTCCAGTTGAGGGTTTATCTGTTAACTGAAGGAGAACATGTCTGCCCCATGTGAGGGTTTATTTGTTAACTGAAGGGGAACATCTCTGCTCCAGGTGAGGGTTTAACTGAAAACTGAAGGGGAACATGTCTGCTGCAGGTGAGGGTTTATCTGTTAACTGAAGGGGAACATGTCTGCCCCAGATGAGGGTTTAACTGGTAACTGAAGGTGAACATGTCTGCTCCAGTTAAGGGTTTATCTGTTAAATGAAGGGGAACATCTCTGCTCCAGGTGAGGGTTTAACTGAAAAATGAAGGGGAACATGTCTGCTCCAGGTGAGGGTTTATCTGTTAACTGACGGGGAACATGTCTGCTCCAGCTGAGGGTTTATCTGTTAACTGAAGGGGAACATGTCTGCTCCAGGTGAGGGTTTAACTGTTAACTGAAGGGGAACATGTCTGATCCAGACGTGGGTTCAACTGAAAACTGATGGGTAACATGTATGCTCCAGATGAGGGTTTAACTGGTAACTGAAGGAGAACATGTCTTATCCAGATGAGTATTTAACTGGTAACTGAAGGAGAACATGTCTGCTCCAGATGAGAGTTTAACTGAAAAACGAAGGGGAACATGTCTGCTCCAGATGACGGTTTATGTGATACCAGAAGAATAACATGTCTGCTCCAGGTGAGGGTTTATCTGTTAACTGAAGGGGAACATGTCTGCTCCAGGTGAGGGTTTATCTGTTAACTGAAGGGGAACGTGTCTGCTCCAGGTGAGGGTTTATCTGTTAACTCAAGGGGAACATGTCTGCTCCAGGTGAGGGTTTAACTGGTAACTGAAGGAGAACATGTCTGATCCAGATTAGTGTTTAACTGGTAACTGAAGGAGAACATGTCTGCTCCAGATGAGGGTTTAACTGAAAACTGAAGGGGAACATGTCTGCTCCAGGTGAGTGTTTATGTGATACCAGAAGAAGAACATGTCTGCTCCAGGTGAGGGTTTATGTGATACCAGAAGAAGAACATGTCTGCTCCAGGTGAGGGTTTATCTGTTAACTGAAGGGGAACGTGTCTGCTCCAGGTGAGAGTTTAACTGTTAACTGAAGGGGAACATGTGTACTCCTGATGACGGTGTATCTGTTCACTGAAGGGGAACATCTCTGCTCCAGGTGAGGGTTTATCTGTTAACTGAAGGAGAACATGTCTGCTCCATGTGAGGGTTTATCTGTTAACCGAAGGGGAACAGCTCTGCTCCAGCTGAGGGTTTAACTTAAAACTGAAGGGGAACATGTTTGCTGCAGGTGAGGGTTTATCTGTTAACTGAAGGGGAACATGTCTGCTCCAGGTGAGGGTTTATCTGTTAACTGAAGGGGAACATGTCTGCTTCAGGTGAGGGTTTATCTGTTAACTGAAGGGGAACATGTCTGCTCCAGGTGAGAGTTTAACTGTTAACTGAAGGGGAAGATGTCTACTCCAGATGACGGTTTATCTGTTAACTGAAGGGGAACATCTCTGCTCCAGCTGAGGGTTAACTGAAATTTGAAGGGGAACATGTGTGCTCCAGATGAGGGTTTAACTGGCAACTGAAGGAGAACATTTATGATCCAGATGAGGGTTTAACTGTTAACTGAAGGGGAACATGTCTGCTCCAGGTGAGGGTTTAACTGTTAACTGAAGGAGAACATGTCTGCTCCAGGTGAGGGTTTATGGGATACCTGAAGGAGAACATGTTTGCTCCAGGTGAGGGTTTATCTGTTAACTGAAGGAGAACATGTCTACTCCAGATGGCGGTTTATCTGTTAACTGAAGGGGAACATGTCTGATCGAGATGAGGGTTCAACTGAAAACTGAAGGGTAACATGTATGCTCCAGATGAGGGTTTAACTGGTAACTGAAGGAGATCATTTCTGATCCAGATGAGGGTTTAACTGTTAATTGAAGGGGAACATGTCTGCTGCAGATGGGGGTTTTTCTGTTAACCGAAGGGGACCCTGTCTGCTCCAGATGACGGTTTATCTGTTAACTGAAGGGGAACATGTCTGCTGCAGGTGAGGATTCAACTATTAACTGAAGGGGAACATGTCTGCTCCAGGTGAGGGTTTAAATGTTAACTGATGGGGAACATGTCTGCTCCAGGTGAGGGTTTATGTGTTAACTGAAGGGGAACATGTCTGCTCCAGGTGAGGATTTATGTGTTAACCGAAGGAGAACATGTCTGCTCCAGATGAGGGTTTAACTGGTAACTGAAGGAGAACATGTCTGATCCAGGTGAGAGTTTAACTGAAAACTGAATGGGAACATGTCTGCTCGAGATGAGGATTTAACTGTTAACTGAAGGAGAACATATCTGTTCCAGATGAGGGTTTACTTGTTAACCGAAGGGGACCATGTCTACTCCAGATGACGGTTTATCTGTTAACTGAAGGGGAACATGTCTGCTCCAGGTGAGGGTTTATCTGTTAACTGAAGGTGAACATGTCTGCTCCAGTTGAGGGTTTATCTGTTAAATGAAGGGGAACATCTCTGCTCCAGGTGAGGGTTTAACTGAAAAATGAAGGGGAACATGTCTGCTCCAGGTGAGTGTTTATCTGTTAACTGAAGGGGAACATGTCTGCTGCAGGTGAGGGTTTATGTGTTAACTGAAGGGGAACATGTCTGATCCAGATGAGGGTTTATCTGTTAACTGAAGGGGAACATGTGTGCTCCAGGTGAGGGTTTAACTGGTAACTGAAGGAGAACATGTCTGATACAGATGAGGGTTTAACTGTTAACTGAAGGGGAACATGTCTGATCCAGATGTGGGTTCAACTGAAAACTGATGGGTAACATGTATGCTCCAGATGAGGGTTTAACTGGTAACTGAAGGAGAACATGTCTGATCCAGATGAGTGTTTAACTGGTAACTGAAGGAGAACATGTCTGCTCCAGATGAGGGTTTAACTGTTAACTGAAGGGGAACATGTCTCCTCCAGGTGAGGGTTTAACTTTTAACTGAAGGGGAAGATGTCTGCTTCAGGTGAGGGTTTATCTGTTAACTGAAGGGGAACATGTCTGCTCCAGGTGAGAGTTTAACTGTTAACTGAAGTGGAAGATGTCTACTCCAGATGAGGGTTCAACTGAAAACTGAAGGGTAACATGTATGCTCCAGATGAGGGTTCAACTGAAAACTGAAGGGTAACATGTCTGATCCAGATGAGGGTTTAACTGTTAATTGAAGGGGAACATGTCTGCTGCAGATGGGGGTTTATCTGTTAACCGAAGGGGACCATGTCTGCTCCAGATGACGGTTTATCTGTTAACTGAAGGGGAACATGTCTGCTGCAGGTGAGGGTTCAACTATTAACTGAAGGGGAACATGTCTGCTCCAGGTGAGGGTTTAACTGTTAACTGATGGGGAACCTGTCTGCTCCAGGTGAGGGATTATGTGTTAACTGAAGGGGAACATGTCTGCTCCAGATGAGGGTTTAACTGGCAACCGAAGGAGAACATGTCTGCTCCAGGTGAGGATTTATCTGTTAAATGAAGGGGAACATGTCTACTCCAGGTGAGAGTTTAACTGAAAACTGAATGGGAACATGTCTGCTCGAGATGAGGATTTAACTGGTAACTGAAGGAGAACATGTCTGCTCCAGATGAGCGTTTACTTGTTAATCGAAGGGGACCATGTCTACTCCAGATGACGGTTTATCTGTTAACTGAAGGGGAACATGTCTGCTCCAGGTGAGGGTTTATCTGTTAACTGAAGGTGAACATGTCTGCTCCAGTTGAGGTTTTATCTGTTAAATGAAGGGGAACATCTCTGCTCCAGGTGAGGGTTTAACTGAAAAATGAAGGGGAACATGTCTGCTCCAGATGAGGGTTTATCTGTTAACTGAAGGGGAACATGTCTGCTCGAGACGAGGGTTTAACTGGTAACTGAAGGAGAACATGTCTGATACAGATGAGGGTTTAACTGTTAACTGAAGGGGAACATGTCTGATCCAGATGTGGGTTCAACTGAAAACTGAAGGGTAACATGTATGCTCCAGATGAGGGTTTAACTGTTAACTGAAGGAGAACATGTCTGATCCAGATGAGTGTTTAACTGGTAACTGAAGGAGAACATGTCTGCTCTAGATGAGGGTTTAACTGAAAACTGAAGGGGAACATGTCTGCTCCAGGTGAGTGTTTGTGTGATACCAGAAGAAGAACATGTCTGCTCCAGGTGAGGGTTTATCTCTTAGCTGAAGGGGAACGTGTCTGCTCCAGGTGAGAGTTTAACTGTTAACTGAAGGGGAACATGTCTACACCTGATGACGGTTTATCTGTTCACTGAAGGGGAACATCTCTGCTCCAGGTGAGGGTTTATCTGTTAACTGAAGGAGAACATGTCTGCTCCATGTGAGGGTTTATTTGTTAACTGAAGGGGAACATCTCTGCTCCAGGTGAGGGTTTAACTGAAAACTGAAGGGGAACATGTCTGCTGCAGGTGAGGGTTTATCTGTTAACTGAAGGGGAACATGTCTGCTCCAGGTGGGGGTTTATCTGTTAACTGAAGGGGAACATGTCTGCTCCAGATGAGGGTTTAACTGGTAACTGAAGGAGAACATGTCTGATCCAGATGAGTGTTTAACTGGTAACTGAAGGAGAACATGTCCGCTCCAGATGAGGGTTTAACTGAAAACTGAAGGGGAACATGTCCACTCCAGGTGAGGGTTTATGTGATACCAGAAGAATAACATGTCCGCTCCAGGTGAGGGTTTATCTGTTAACTGAAGGGGAACATGTCTGCTCCAGGTGAGGGTTTAACTGGTAACTGAAGGAGAACATGTCTGATACAGATGAGGGTTTAACTGTTAACTGAAGGGGAACATGTCTGATCCAGATGTGGGTTCAACTGAAAACTGAAGGGTAACATGTCTGCTCCAGGTGAGGGTTTAACTGGTAACTGAAGGGGAACATCTCTGCTCCAGAAGAGGGTTTAACTGTTAACTGAAGGAGAACATGTCTGATCCAGATGAGTGTTTAACTGGTAACTGAAGGAGAACATGTCTGCTCCAGATGAGGGTTTAACTGAAAACTGAAGGGGAACAAGTCTGCTGCAGGTGAGGGTTTATCTGTTAACTGAAGGGAAACATGTCTGCTCCAGATGAGGGTTTAACTGGTAACTGAAGGAGAACATGTCTGATCCAGGTGAGGGTTTATCTGTTAACTGAAGGTTAACATGTCTGCTCCAGTTGAGGGTTGAACTGTTAAATGAAGGGGAACATCTCTGCTCCAGGTGAGGGTTTAACTGAAAAATGAAGGGGAACATGTCTGCTCCAGGTGAGGGTTTATCTGTTAACTGAAGGGGAACATGTCTGCTGCAGGTGAGGGTTTATCTGTTAACTGAAGGGGAACATGTCTGATCCAGGTGAGGGTTTATCTGTTAACTGAAGGGGAACATGTCTGCTCCAGATGAGGGTTTAACTGGTAACTGAAGGAGAACATGTCTGATCCAGATGAGGGTTTAACTGGTAACTGAAGGAGAACATGTCTGATCCAGACGAGGGTTTAACTGTTAACTGAAGGGGAACATGTCTGCTCCAGATGACGGTTTATCTGTTAACTGAAGGGGAACATGTCTGATCCAGATGTGGGTTCAACTGAAAACTGAAGGGTAACATGTATGCTCCAGATGAGGGTTTAACTGTTAACTGAAGGAGAACATGTCTGATCCAGATGAGTGTTTAACTGGTAACTGAAGGAGAACATGTCTGCTCTAGATGAGGGTTTAACTGAAAACTGAAGGGGAACATGTCTGCTCCAGGTGAGTGTTTGTGTGATACCAGAAGAAGAACATGTCTGCTCCAGGTGAGGGTTTATCTCTTAGCTGAAGGGGAACGTGTCTGCTCCAGGTGAGAGTTTAACTGTTAACTGAAGGGGAACATGTCTACACCTGATGACGGTTTATCTGTTCACTGAAGGGGAACATCTCTGCTCCAGGTGAGGGTTTATCTGTTAACTGAAGGAGAACATGTCTGCTCCATGTGAGGGTTTATTTGTTAACTGAAGGGGAACATCTCTGCTCCAGGTGAGGGTTTAACTGAAAACTGAAGGGGAACATGTCTGCTGCAGGTGAGGGTTTATCTGTTAACTGAAGGGGAACATGTCTGCTCCAGGTGGGGGTTTATCTGTTAACTGAAGGGGAACATGTCTGCTCCAGATGAGGGTTTAACTGGTAACTGAAGGAGAACATGTCTGATCCAGATGAGTGTTTAACTGGTAACTGAAGGAGAACATGTCCGCTCCAGATGAGGGTTTAACTGAAAACTGAAGGGGAACATGTCCACTCCAGGTGAGGGTTTATGTGATACCAGAAGAATAACATGTCCGCTCCAGGTGAGGGTTTATCTGTTAACTGAAGGGGAACATGTCTGCTCCAGGTGAGGGTTTAACTGGTAACTGAAGGAGAACATGTCTGATACAGATGAGGGTTTAACTGTTAACTGAAGGGGAACATGTCTGATCCAGATGTGGGTTCAACTGAAAACTGAAGGGTAACATGTCTGCTCCAGGTGAGGGTTTAACTGGTAACTGAAGGGGAACATCTCTGCTCCAGAAGAGGGTTTAACTGTTAACTGAAGGAGAACATGTCTGATCCAGATGAGTGTTTAACTGGTAACTGAAGGAGAACATGTCTGCTCCAGATGAGGGTTTAACTGAAAACTGAAGGGGAACAAGTCTGCTGCAGGTGAGGGTTTATCTGTTAACTGAAGGGAAACATGTCTGCTCCAGATGAGGGTTTAACTGGTAACTGAAGGAGAACATGTCTGATCCAGGTGAGGGTTTATCTGTTAACTGAAGGTTAACATGTCTGCTCCAGTTGAGGGTTGAACTGTTAAATGAAGGGGAACATCTCTGCTCCAGGTGAGGGTTTAACTGAAAAATGAAGGGGAACATGTCTGCTCCAGGTGAGGGTTTATCTGTTAACTGAAGGGGAACATGTCTGCTGCAGGTGAGGGTTTATCTGTTAACTGAAGGGGAACATGTCTGATCCAGGTGAGGGTTTATCTGTTAACTGAAGGGGAACATGTCTGCTCCAGATGAGGGTTTAACTGGTAACTGAAGGAGAACATGTCTGATCCAGATGAGGGTTTAACTGGTAACTGAAGGAGAACATGTCTGATCCAGACGAGGGTTTAACTGTTAACTGAAGGGGAACATGTCTGCTCCAGATGACGGTTTATCTGTTAACTGAAGGGGAACATCTCTGCTGCAGGTGAGGGTTTAACTATTAACTGAAGGGGAAAATCTCTGCTCTAGGTGAGGTTTTATGGGATACCTGAAGGGGAACATGTCTGCTCCAAGTGAGGGTTTATCTGTTAACTTAAGGGGAACATGTCTACTCCAGATGACGGTTTATCTGTTAACTGAAGGGGAACATGTCTGATCGAGATGAGGGTTTAACTGAAAACTGAAGGGGAACATGTCTGCTCCAGGTGAGTGTTTGTGTGATACCAGAAGAAGAACATGTCTGCTCCAGGTGAGGGTTTATCTGTTAACTGAAGGGGAACATGTCTGCTCCATGTGAGGGTTTATTTGTTAACTGAAGGGGAACATCTCTGCTCCAGGTGAGGGTTTAACTGAAAACTGAAGGGGAACATGTCTGCTCCATGTGAGGGTTTATTTGTTAACTGAAGGGGAACATCTCTGCTCCAGGTGAGGGTTTAACTGAAAACTGAAGGGGAACATGTGTGATCCAGACGAGGGTTTAACTGTTAACTTAAGGGGAACATGTCTGCTCCAGATGACGGTTGATCTGTTAACTGAAGGGGAACATCTCTGCTCCAGGTCAGGGTTTAACTGTTAACTGAAGGGGAACATGTCTGCTCCAGGTGAGGGTTTAACTGTTGACTGAAGGGGAACATGTCTGCTTCAGGTGAGGGTTTAACTGTTGACTGAAGGGGAACATGTCTGCTTCAGGTGAGGGTTTATCTGTTAACTGAAGGGGAACATGTCTGCTCCAGGTGACAGTTTAACTGTTAACTGAAGGGGAAGATGTCTACTCCAGATGACGGTTTATCTGTTAAATGAATGGGAACATATCTGCTCCAGCTGAGGGTTTAATTGAAAATTGAAGGGGAACAGGTCTGCTCCAGATGAGGGTTTAACTGGCAACTGAAGGAGAACATGTATGATCCAGATGAGGGTTTAACTGTTAACTGAAGGGGAACATCTCTGCTCCAGGTGAAGGTTTAACTGTTAACTGAAGGAGAACATGTCTGCTCCAGGTGAGGGTTTATGGGATACCTGAAGGAGAACATGTCTGCTCCAGGTGAGGGTTTATCTGTTAACTGAAGGGGAACATGTCTACTCCAGATGACGGTTTATCTGTTAACTGAAGGGGAACATGTCTGATCGAGATGAGGGTTCAACTGAAAACTGAAGGGTAACATGTATGCTCCAAATGAGGGTTTAACTGGTAACTGAAGGAGAACATGTCTGATCCAGATGAGGGTTTAACTGTTAATTGAAGGGGAACATGTCTGCTGCAGATGGGGGTTTAACTATTAACTGAAGGGGAACATGTCTGCTCCAGGTGAGGGTTTAACTGTTAACCGAAGGGGACCATGTCTGCTCCAGATGGGGGTTTATCTTTTAACCGAAGGGGACCATGTCTGCTCCAGATGACGGTTTATCTATTAACTGAAGGGGAACATGTCTGCTGCAGGTGAGGGTTCAACTATTAACTGAAGGGGAACATGTCTGCTCCAGGTGAGGGTTTAACTCTTAACTGATGGGGAACATGTCTGCTCCAGGTGAGGGTTTAACTGTTAACTGAAGGGGAAAATGTCTGCTCCAGGTGAGGGTTTAACTGTTAACTGAAGGAGAACATGTCTGCTCCAGGTGAGGGTTTATGGGATACCTGAAGGACAACATGTCTGCTACAGGTGAGGGTTTATCTGTTAACTGAAGGGGAACATGTCTGCTCCAGGTGAGGGTTCAACTATTAACTGAAGGGGAACATGTCTGCTCCAGGTAAGGGTTTAACTCTTAACTGATGGGGAACATGTCTGCTCCAGGTGAGGGTTTAACTCTTAACTGATGGGGAACATGTCTGCTCCAGGTGAGAGTTTAACTGTTAACTGAAGGTTAACATGTCTGCTCCAGTTGAGGGTTGAACTGTTAAATGAAGGGGAACATCTCTGCTCCAGGTGAGGGTTTAACTGAAAAATGAAGGGGAACATGTCTGCTCCAGGTGAGGGTTTATCTGTTAACTGAAGGGGACCATGTCTGCTGCAGGTGAGGGTTTATCTGTTAACTGAAGGGGAACATGTCTGATCCAGGTGAGGGTTTATCTGTTAACTGAAGGGGAACATGTCTGCTCCAGATGAGGGTTTAACTGGTAACTGAAGGAGAACATGTCTGATCCAGATGAGGGTTTAACTTGTAACTGAAGGAGAACATGTCTGATCCAGACGAGGGTTTAACTGTTAACTGAAGGGGAACATGTCTGCTCCAGATGACGGTTTATCTGTTAACTGAAGGGGAACATCTCTGCTGCAGGTGAGGGTTTAACTATTAACTGAAGGGGAAAATGTCTGCTCCAGGTGAGGTTTTATGGGATACCTGAAGGGGAACATGTCTGCTCCAAGTGAGGGTTTATCTGTTAACTTAAGGGGAACATGTCTACTCCAGATGACGGTTTATCTGTTAACTGAAGGGGAACATGTCTGATCGAGATGGGGGTTTAACTGAAAACTGAAGGGGAACATGTCTGCTCCAGGTGAGTGTTTGTGTGATACCAGAAGAAGAACATGTCTGCTCCAGGTGAGGGTTTATCTGTTAACTGAAGGGGAACATGTCTGCTCCATGTGAGGGTTTATTTGTTAACTGAAGGGGAACATCTCTGCTCCAGGTGAGGGTTTAACTGAAAACTGAAGGGGAACATGTCTGCTCCATGTGAGGGTTTATTTGTTAACTGAAGGGGAACATCTCTGCTCCAGGTGAGGGTTTAAATGAAAACTGAAGGGGAACATGTGTGATCCAGACGAGGGTTTAACTGTTAACTTAAGGGGAACATGTCTGCTCCAGATGATGGTTGATCTGTTAACTGAAGGGGAACATGTCTGCTCCAGGTGAGGGTTTAACTGTTAACTGAAGGGGAACATG
Source organism: Lampris incognitus (assembly GCF_029633865.1). Lineage (NCBI taxonomy): Eukaryota > Metazoa > Chordata > Actinopteri > Lampriformes > Lampridae > Lampris > Lampris incognitus. Next base: position 58,337,830 of record NC_079221.1, read on the forward strand.
TCTGCTCCAGGTGAGGGTTTAACTGTTGACTGAAGGGGAACATGTCTGCTTCAGGTGAGGGTTTAACTATTGACTGAAGGGGAACATGTCTGCTTCAGGTGAGGGTTTATCTGTTAACTTAAGGGGAACATGTCTGCTCCAGGTGACAGTTTAACTGTTAACTGAAGGGGAAGATGTCTACTCCAGATGACGGTTTATCTGTTAAATGAATGGGAACATATCTGCTCCAGCTGAGGGTTTAATTGAAAATTGAAGGGGAACAGGTCTGCTCCAGATGAGGGTTTAACTGGCAACTGAAGGAGAACATGTATGATCCAGATGAGGGTTTAACTGTTAACTGAAGGGGAACATCTCTGCTCCAGGTGAGGGTTTAACTGTTAACTGAAGGAGAACATGTCTGCTCCAGGTGAGGGTTTATCTGTTAACTGAAGGGGAACATGTCTACTCCAGATGACGGTTTATCTGTTAACTGAAGGGGAACATGTCTGATCGAGATGAGGGTTCAACTGAAAACTGAAGGGTAACATGTATGCTCCAAATGAGGGTTTAACTGGTAACTGAAGGAGAACATGTCTGATCCAGATGAGGGTTTAACTGTTAATTGAAGGGGAACATGTCTGCTGCAGATGGGGGTTTAACTATTAACTGAAGGGGAACATGTCTGCTCCAGGTGAGGGTTTAACTGTTAACCGAAGGGGACCATGTCTGCTCCAGATGGGGGTTTATCTTTTAACCGAAGGGGACCATGTCTGCTCCAGATGACGGTTTATCTATTAACTGAAGGGGAACATGTCTGCTGCAGGTGAGGGTTCAACTATTAACTGAAGGGGAACATGTCTGCTCCAGATGACGGTTTATCTATTAACTGAAGGGGAACATGTCTGCTGCAGGTGAGGGTTCAACTATTAACTGAAGGGGAACATGTCTGCTCCAGGTGAGGGTTTAACTCTTAACTGATGGGGAACATGTCTGCTCCAGGTGAGGGTTTAACTGTTAACTGAAGGGGAAAATGTCTGCTCCAGGTGAGGGTTTAGCTGTTAACTGAAGGAGAACATGTCTGCTCCAGGTGAGGGTTTATGGGATACCTGAAGGACAACATGTCTGCTACAGGTGAGGGTTTATCTGTTAACTGAAGGGGAACATGTCTGCTCCAGGTGAGAGTTTAACTGTTAACCGAAGGGGAACATGTCTACTCCAGATGAGGGTTCAACTGAAAACTGAAGGGTATAATGTATGCTTCAGATGAGGGTATAACTTGTAACTGAAGGAGAACATGTCTGATCCAGATGACGGTTTATCTGTTAACTGAAGGGGAACATGTCTGCTGCAGGTGAGGGTTCAACCATTAACTGAAAGTGAACATGTCTGCTCCAGGTGAGGGTTTATCTATTTACTAAAGGGGAACATGTCTGCTCCAGATGAGGGTTTACTTGTTAACCGAAGGGGACCGTGTCTACTCCAGATGATGGTTTATCTGTTAACTGAAGGGGAACATGTCTGCTCCAGGTGAGGGTTTATCTGTTAACTGAAGGTGAACATGTCTGCTCCAGGTGAGGATTTATCTGTTAACTGAAGGGGAACATCTCTGCTTCAGGTGAGGGTTTATCTGTTAACTGAAGGGGAACATGTCTGCTCCATGTGAGGGTTTATCTGTTAACTGAAGGAGAACACCTCTGTTCCAGGTGAGGGTTTAACTGAAAACTGAAGGGGAACATGTCTGCTCCAGATGAGGGTTTATGTGGTAACAGAAGGAGAACATGTCTGATCCAGATGAGGGTTTAACTATTAACTTAAGGGGAAAATGCCTGCTCCAGGTGAGGATTTATCTGTTAACTGATGGGGAACATGTCTTCTCCAGGTGAGGATTTAACTGGTAACTGAAGGAGAACATGTCTGCTGCAGGTCAGGGTTTATCTGTTAACTGAAGGGGAACATCTCTGCTGCAGGTGAGGGTTTAACTATTAACTGAAGGGGAAAATGTCTGCTCCAGGTGAGGTTTTATGGGATACCTGAAGGGGAACATGTCTGCTCCAAGTGAGGGTTTATCTGTTAACTTAAGGGGAACATGTCTACTCCAGATGACGGTTTATCTGTTAACTGAAGGGGAACATGTCTGATCGAGATGAGGGTTTAACTGAAAACTGAAGGGGAACATGTCTGCTCCAGGTGAGTGTTTGTGTGATACCAGAAGAAGAACATGTCTGCTCCAGGTGAGGGTTTATCTGTTAACTGAAGGGGAACATGTCTGCTCCATGTGAGGGTTTATTTGTTAACTGAAGGGGAACATCTCTGCTCCAGGTGAGGGTTTAACTGAAAACTGAAGGGGAACATGTCTGCTCCATGTGAGGGTTTATTTGTTAACTGAAGGGGAACATCTCTGCTCCAGGTGAGGGTTTAACAGAAAACTGAAGGGGAACATGTGTGATCCAGACGAGGGTTTAACTGTTAACTTAAGGGGAACATGTCTGCTCCAGATGACGGTTGATCTGTTAACTGAAGGGGAACATCTCTGCTCCAGGTGAGGGTTTAACTGTTAACTGAAGGGGAACATGTCTGCTCCAGGTGAGGGTTTAACTGTTGACTGAAGGGGAACATGTCTGCTTCAGGTGAGGGTTTAACTGTTGACTGAAGGGGAACATGTCTGCTTCAGGTGAGGGTTTATCTGTTAACTGAAGGGTAACATGTCTGCTCCAGGTGACAGTTTAACTGTTAACTGAAGGGGAAGATGTCTACTCCAGATGACGGTTTATCTGTTAAATGAATGGGAACATATCTGCTCCAGCTGAGGGTTTAATTGAAAATTGAAGGGGAACAGGTCTGCTCCAGATGAGGGTTTAACTGGCAACTGAAGGAGAACATGTATGATCCAGATGAGGGTTTAACTGTTAACTGAAGGGGAACATCTCTGCTCCAGGTGAGGGTTTAACTGTTAACTGAAGGAGAACATGTCTGCTCCAGGTGAGGGTTTATCTGTTAACTGAAGGGGAACATGTCTACTCCAGATGACGGTTTATCTTTTAACTGAAGGGGAACATGTCCGATCGAGATGAGGGTTCAACTGAAAACTGAAGGGTAACATGTATGCTCCAAATGAGGGTTTAACTGGTAACTGAAGGAGAACATGTCTGATCCAGATGAGGGTTTAACTGTTAATTGAAGGGGAACATGTCTGCTGCAGATGGGGGTTTAACTATTAACTGAAGGGGAACATGTCTGCTCCAGGTGAGGGTTTAACTGTTAACCGAAGGGGACCATGTCTGCTCCAGATGGGGGTTTATCTTTTAACCGAAGGGGACCATGTCTGCTCCAGATGACGGTTTATCTATTAACTGAAGGGGAACATGTCTGCTGCAGGTGAGGGTTCAACTATTAACTGAAGGGGAACATGTCTGCTCCAGGTGAGGGTTTAACTCTTAACTGATGGGGAACATGTCTGCTCCAGGTGAGGGTTTAACTCTTAACTGATGGGGAACATGTCTGCTCCAGGTGAGGGTTTAACTGTTAACTGAAGGGGAAAATGTCTGCTCCAGGTGAGGGTTTAACTGTTAACTGAAGGAGAACATGTCTGCTCCAGGTGAGGGTTTATGGGATACCTGAAGGACAACATGTCTGCTACAGGTGAGGGTTTATCTGTTAACTGAAGGGGAACATGTCTGCTCCAGGTGAGAGTTTAACTGTTAACCGAAGGGGAACATGTCTACTCCAGATGAGGGTTCAACTGAAAACTGAAGGGTATAATGTATGCTTCAGATGAGGTTATAACTTGTAACTGAAGGAGAACATGTCTGATCCAGATGACGGTTTATCTGTTAACTGAAGGGGAACATGTCTGCTGCAGGTGAGGGTTCAACCATTAACTGAAAGTGAACATGTCTGCTCCAGGTGAGGGTTTATCTATTTACTAAAGGGGAACATGTCTGCTCCAGATGAGGGTTTACTTGTTAACCGAAGGGGACCATGTCTACTCCAGATGATGGTTTATCTGTTAACTGAAGGGGAACATGTCTGCTCCAGGTGAGGGTTTATCTGTTAACTGAAGGTGAACATGTCTGCTCCAGGTGAGGATTTATCTGTTAACTGAAGGGGAACATCTCTGCTTCAGGTGAGGGTTTATCTGTTAACTGAAGGGGAACATGTCTGCTCCATGTGAGGGTTTATCTGTTAACTGAAGGAGAACACCTCTGTTCCAGGTGAGGGTTTAACTGAAAACTGAAGGGGAACATGTCTGCTGCAGGTCAGGGTTTATCTGTTAACTGAAGGGGAACATGTCTACTCCAGATGACGGTTTATCTGTTAACTGAAGGGGAACATGTCTGCTCCATGTGAGGTTTTATCTGTTAACTGAAGGGGAACATCTCTGCTCCAGGTAAGGGTTTAACTGAAAACTGAAGGGGAACATGTCTGCTGCAGGTGAGGGTTTATGGGATACCTGAAGGAGAACATGTCTGCTCCAGGTGAGGGTTTAACTGAAAACTGAAGGGGAACATGTCTGCTGCAGGTGAGGGTTTATGGGATACCTGAAGGAGAACATGTCTGCTCCAGGTGAGGGTTTATCTGTTAACTGAAGGAGAACATGTCTACTCCAGATGACGGTTTATCTGTTAACTGAAGGGGAACATGTCTGCTGCAGGTGAGGGTTCAACCATTAACTGAAAGTGAACATGTCTGCTCCAGGTGAGGGTTTATCTATTTACTAAAGGGGAACATGTCTGCTCCAGATGAGGGTTTACTTGTTAACCGAAGGGGACCATGTCTACTCCAGATGATGGTTTATCTGTTAACTGAAGGGGAACATGTCTGCTCCAGGTGAGGGTTTATCTGTTAACTGAAGGTGAACATGTCTGCTCCAGGTGAGGATTTATCTGTTAACTGAAGGGGAACATCTCTGCTTCAGGTGAGGGTTTATCTGTTAACTGAAGGGGAACATGTCTGCTCCATGTGAGGGTTTATCTGTTAACTGAAGGAGAACACCTCTGTTCCAGGTGAGGGTTTAACTGAAAACTGAAGGGGAACATGTCTGCTGCAGGTCAGGGTTTATCTGTTAACTGAAGGGGAACATGTCTACTCCAGATGACGGTTTATCTGTTAACTGAAGGGGAACATGTCTGCTCCATGTGAGGTTTTATCTGTTAACTGAAGGGGAACATCTCTGCTCCAGGTAAGGGTTTAACTGAAAACTGAAGGGGAACATGTCTGCTGCAGGTGAGGGTTTATGGGATACCTGAAGGAGAACATGTCTGCTCCAGGTGAGGGTTTAACTGAAAACTGAAGGGGAACATGTCTGCTGCAGGTGAGGGTTTATGGGATACCTGAAGGAGAACATGTCTGCTCCAGGTGAGGGTTTATCTGTTAACTGAAGGAGAACATGTCTACTCCAGATGACGGTCTATCTGTTAACTGAAGGGGACCATGTCTGATCGAGATGAGGGTTCAACTGAAAACTGAAGGGTAACATGTCTGCTCCAGATGAGGGTTTAACTGGTAACTGAAGGAGAACATGTCTGATCCAGATGAGGGTTTAACTGTTAATTGAAGGGGAACATGTCTGCTGCAGATGGGGGTTTATCTGTTAACCGAAGGGGACCAAGTCTGCTCCAGATGACGGTTTATCTGTTAACTGAAGGGGAACATGTCTGCTCTATGTGAGGGTTTATCTGTTAACTGAAGGAGAACACCTCTGCTCTAGGTGAGGATTTAACTGAAAACTGAAGGGGAACATGTCTGCTCCAGATGAGGGTTTATGTGGTAACTGAAGGAGAACATGTCTGATCCAGATGAGGGTTTAACTATTAACTGAAGGGGAAAATGTCTGCTCCAGGTGAGGGTTTATCTGTTAACCGAAGGGGAACATGTGTGCTGCAGGTGAGGGTTTAACTATTAACTGAAGGGGAACATGTCTGCTCCAGGTGAGGATTTAACTGGTAACTGAAGGAGAACAGGTCTGCTGCAGGTGAGGGTTTAACTGTTAACTGAAGGGGAACATGTCTGCTCCAGCTGAGGGTTTAACTGTTAACTGAAGGAGAACATGTCTGCTCCAGGTCAGGGTTTATCTGTTAACTGAAGGGGAACATGTCTACTCCAGATGACGGTTTATCTGTTAACTGAAGGGGAACATGTCTGCTGCAGGTGAGGGTTTATGGGATACCTGAAGGAGAACATGTCTGCTCCAGGTGAGGGTTTATCTGTTAACTGAAGGGGAACATGTCTACTCCAGAATACGGTTTATCTGTTAACTGAAGGGGAACATGTCTGATCGAGATGAGGGTTCAACTGAAAACTGAAGGGGAACATGTCTGCTGCAGGTTGAGGGTTTAACTGAAAACTGAAGGGGAACATGTCTGCTCCAGATGAGGGTTTATGTGGTAACAGAAGGAGAACATGTCTGATCCAGATGAGGGTTTAACTATTAACTTAAGGGGAAAATGCCTGCTCCAGGTGAGGGTTTATCTGTTAACTGATGGGGAACATGTCTTCTCCATACGAGGGTTTAACTGGTAACTGAAGGAGAACATGTCTGATCCAGATGAGGGTTTAACTGTTAACTGAAGGGGAACATGTCTGCTGCAGGTGAGTGTTTAACTATTAACTGAAGGGGAAAATGTCTGCTCCAGGTGAGGTTTTAACTATTAACTTAAAGGGGAACATGTCTGCTCCAGGTGAGGGTTTAACTGGTAACTGAAGGAGAACATGTCTGCTGCAGGTGAGGGTTTAACTGTTAACTGAAGGGGAACATTTCTGCTCCAGGTGAGGGTTCTTGTGATACCTGAAGGAGAACATGTCTGCTCCAGCTGAGGGTTTAACTGTTAACTGAAGGAGAACATGTCTGCTCCAGGTGAGGGTTTATCTGTTAACTGAAGGGGAACATGTCTACTGCAGATGAGGGTTTATCTGTTAACTGAAGGAGAACATGTCTGATCCAGATGAGGGTTTAACTGTTAACTGAAGGAGAACATGTCTGCTTCAGGTGAGGGTTTATCTGTTAACCGAAGGGGACCATTTAATAAAGAACATTTAGAGCAACGTTTTCTCAATAAAAAACATTTTAAATTCGATAATAAATATTGTATAATAGAGAACATTGTATTTAATAAAATATTTTCTATTTAATAAGGAACATTTCATATTTAATAAAATATTTTTTATTTAATAAGGAACATTTTGTATTTAATAAAATATTTTTTATTTAATAAAGAACATTTAGAGAAATAAAAAACTTTTTAAATTCGATAATAAATGTTGTATAATAAAGAACATTATATTTAAAGAACATATATTTAATAAAAAATTGTATTTAATAAAGAATATTTTATGTTTAATAAAATATTTTCATTTCATAAAGAACATTTTATATTCAATAAAATAAACCTTTATTTTAATATAGAATATTTTACAGAAACAACGTTTTTTCAAACGTTCACGTGCTAACAAAGGAGCATGAGGCTAATCCTGACCCTGAGTGACAGGAGTCTGTCTGCTGTTTAGTTTTGGTACCGGGCACCATAACGAAAACAATAGTGTATTTAATAAAATAATTTTTATTTAATAAATAATTTTTTTAATAAAATAAAATATTCATTTAATAAATAGCATTTTATATTCAATAAAATATTTTCTATTTAATAAGGAACATTTTATATTTAATAAAATATTTGTATTTATTAAAGAACATTTAGAGCAACGTTTTCTCAATAAAAAAACATTTTAAATTCGATAATAAATGTGGTATAATAACGAACATTATATTTAATAAAATATTTTCTATTTAATAAGGAACATTTTATATTTAATAAAATATTTTTTATTTAATAAGGAACATTTTATATTTAATAAAAACATATTTAGAAAGAACATTTTATATTCACTAAAACATTTTTTATTTAATAAAGAACATTTTCTATTAATAAAATATGTTTACGTAATAAAGAACATTTTATATTCAATAAAATAAACCTTTCTTTTAATATAGAATATTTTACAGAAACAACGTTTTTTCAAACGTTCACGTGCTAACAAAGGAGCACGAGGCTAATCCTGACACTGTGACAGGAGTCTGTCTGCTGTTTAGTTTTGGTACCGGGCACCATAACGAAAACAATAGTGTATTTAATAAAATAATTTTTATTTAATAAATAATCTTTTTTTAATAAATAAAATGTTCATTTTATAAATAACATTTTATATTTAATAAAATATTTTTTATTTAATAAGGAAAATGTTATATTTAATAAAATATTTTTTATTTAATAAGGAACATTTTATATTTAATAAAATATTTTTTATTTAATAAAGAACATTTAGAGCAACGTTTTCTCATTAAAAACATTTTAAATTCGATAATAAATGTTGTATAATAAAGAACATTGTATTTAATAAAATATTTTCTATTTAATAAAAAATTATTTACAAAGAACATTTTTTATTTACTAAAACATTTTGTATTTAATAAAGAACATTTTCTATTAATAAAATATGTTCACGTAATAAAGAACATTTTATATTTAATAAAATATTTTCACTTCATAAAGAACATTTTATATTCAATAAAATAAACCTTTCTTTTAATATAGAATATTTTACAGAAACAACGTTTTTTCAAACGTTCACGTGCTAACAAAGGAGCACGAGACTAATCCTGACCCTGAGTGACAGGAGTCTGTCTGCTGTTTAGTTTTGGTACCGGGCACCATAACGAAAACAATAGTGTATTTAATAAAATAATTTTTATTTAATAAAAAAAATTTTTTAATAAAATAAAATGTTCATTTAATAAATAGCATTTTATATTCAATAAAATATTTTCATTAAATAAAGAACATTTTATATTCAATAAAATATTTTTTATTTAATAAAGAACATTTAGAGCAACGTTTTCTCAATAAAAAACATTTTAAATTCGATAATAAATGTTGTATAATAAAGAACATTATATTTAATAAAATATTTTCTATTTAATAAGGAACATTTTATATTTAATAAAATATTTTTATTTATTAAAGAACATTTAGAGCGACGTTTTCTCAATAAAAAAACATTTTAAATTCGATAATAAATGTGGTATAATAACGAACATTATATTTAATAAAATATTTTCTATTTAATAAGGAACATTTTATATTTAATAAAATATTTTTTATTTAATAAGGAACATTTTATATTTAATAAAAACATATTTAGAAAGAACATTTTATATTTACTAAAACATTTTTTATTTAATAAAGAACATTTTCTATTAATAAAATATGTTTACGTAATAAAGAACATTTTATATTCAATAAAATAAACCTTTCTTTTAATATAGAATATTTTACAGAAACAACGTTTTTTCAAACGTTCACGTGCTAACAAAGGAGCACGAGGCTAATCCTGACCCTGAGTGACAGGAGTCTGTCTGCTGTTTAGTTTTGGTACCGGGCACCATAACGAAAACAATAATGTATTTAATAAAATAATTTTTATTTAATAAATAATCTTTTTTTAATAAATAAAATGTTCATTTTATAAATAACATTTTATATTTAATAAAATATTTTTTATTTAATAAGGAAAATGTTATATTTAATAAAATATTTTTTATTTAATAAGGAACATTTTATATTTAATAAAATATTTTTTATTTAATAAAGAACATTTAGAGCAACGTTTTCTCATTAAAAAACATTTTAAATTCGATAATAAATGTTGTATAATAAAGAACATTGTATTTAATAAAATATTTTCTATTTAATAAGGAACATTTTCTATTTAATAAAATATTTTTTATTTAATAAAAAATTATTTACAAAGAACATTTTTTATTTACTAAAACATTTTGTATTTAATAAAGAACATTTTCTATTAATAAAATATGTTCACGTAATAAAGAACATTTTATATTTAATAAAATATTTTCACTTCATAAAGAACATTTTATATTCAATAAAATAAACCTTTCTTTTAATATAGAATATTTTACAGAAACAACGTTTTTTCAAACGTTCACGTGCTAACAAAGGAACACGAGGCTAATCCTGACCCTGAGTGACAGGAGTCTGTCTGCTGTTTAGTTTTGGTACCGGGCACCATAACGAAAACAATAGTGTATTTAATAAAATAATTTTTATTTAATAAATAATTTTTTTAATAAAATAAAATGTTCATTTAATAAATAGCATTTTATATTCAATAAAATATTTTCATTAAATAAAGAACATTTTATATTCAATAAAATATTTTTTATTTAATAAAGAAAATTTAGAGCAACGTTTTCTCAATAAAAAACATTCTAAATTCGATAATAAATGTTGTATAATAAAGAACATTATATTTAATAAAATATTTTCTATTTAATAAGGAACATTTTATATTCAATAAAATATTTTTTATTTATTAAAGAACATTTAGAGCAACGTTTTCTCAATAAAAAACATTTTAAATTCGATAATAAATGTATAATAACGAACATTATATTTAATAAATATTTTCTATTTAATAAGGAACATTTTATATTTAATAAAATATTTTTTATTTAATAAGGAACATTTTATATTTAATAAAAACATATTTACAGAGAACATTTTATATTTACTAAAATATTTTGTATTTAATAAAGAACATTTTCTATTAATAAAATATGTTTACGTAATAAAGAATATTTTATATTTAATAAAATATTTTCATTTCATAAAGAACATTTTATATTCAATAAAATAAACCTTTCTTTTAATATAGAACATTTTACAGAAACAACGTTTTTTCAAACGTTCACGTGCTAACAATGGAACACGAGGCTAATCCTGACCCCGAGTGACAGGAGTCTGTCTGCTTTTTAGTTTTGGTACCGAGCACCATAACGAAAACTATAGTGTATTTAATAAAATAATTTTTATTTAATAAATGATTTTTTTAATAAAATAAAATGTTCATTTAATAAATAGCATTTTATATTCAATAAAATATTTTCATTAAATAAAGAACATTTTATATTCAATAAAATATTTTTTATTTAATAAAAAACATTTAGAGCAACATTTTCTCAATAAAAAACATTTTAAATTCGATAATAAATGTTTTATAATAAAGAACATTATATTTAATAAAATATGTTCTATTTAATAAGGAACATTTTATATTTAATAAAATATTTTTTAATTATTAAAGAACATTTACAGCAACGTTTTCTCAATAAAAAACATTTTAAATTCGATAATAAATGTGGTATAACAACGAACATTATATCTAATAAAATATTTTCACTTCATAAAGAACATTTTATATTCAATAAAATAAACCTTTCTTTTAATATAGAATATTTTACAGAAACAACGTTTTTTCAAACGTTCACGTGCTAACAAAGGAGCACGAGGCTAATCCTGACCCTGAGTGACAGGAGTCTGTCTGCTGTTTAGTTTTGGTACCGGGCACCATAACGAAAACAATAGTGTATTTAATAAAATAATTTTTATAATAAAATAAAATGTTCATTTAATAAATAGCATTTTATATTCAATAAAATATTTTCATTAAATAAAGAACATTTTATATTCAATAAAATATTTTTTATTTAATAAAGAACATTTCGAGCAACCTTTTCTCAATAAAAAACATTTTAAATTCGATAATAATGTGGTATAATAACGAACATTATATTTAATAAAATATTTTCTATTTAATAAGGAACATTTTATATTTACTAAAATATTTTGTATTTAATAAAGAACATTTTCTATTAATAAAATATGTTTACGTAATAAAGAATATTTTATATTTAATAAAATATTTTCATTTCATAAAGAACATTTTATATTCAATAAAATAAACCTTTCTTTTAATATAGAACATTTTACAGAAACAACGTTTTTTTCAAACGTTCACGTGCTAACAATGGAACACGAGGCTAATCCTGACCCCGAGTGACAGGAGTCTGTCTGCTTTTTAGTTTTGGTACCGAGCACCATAACGAAAACTATAGTGTATTTAATAAAATAATTTTTATTTAATAAATGATTTTTTAATAAAATAAAATGTTCATTTAATAAATAGCATTTTATATTCAATAAAATATTTTCATTAAATAAAGAACATTTTATATTCAATAAAATATTTTTTATTTAATAAAAAACATTTAGAGCAACATTTTCTCAATAAAAAACATTTTAAATTCGATAATAAATGTTTTATAATAAAGAACATTATATTTAATAAAATATGTTCTATTTAATAAGGAACATTTTATATTTAATAAAATATTTTTTAATTATTAAAGAACATTTACAGCAACGTTTTCTCAATAAAAAACATTTTAAATTCGATAATAAATGTGGTATAACAACGAACATTATATCTAATAAAATATTTTCACTTCATAAAGAACATTTTATATTCAATAAAATAAACCTTTATTTTAATATAGAATATTTTACAGAAACAACGTTTTTTCAAACGTTCACGTGCTAACAAAGGAGCACGAGGCTAATCCTGACCCTGAGTGACAGGAGTCTGTCTGCTGTTTAGTTTTGGTACCGGGCACCATAACGAAAACAATAGTGTATTTAATAAAATAATTTTTATAATAAAATAAAATGTTCATTTAATAAATAGCATTTTATATTCAATAAAATATTTTCATTAAATAAAGAACATTTTATATTCAATAAAATATTTTTTATTTAATAAAGAACATTTCGAGCAACCTTTTCTCAATAAAAAACATTTTAAATTCGATAATAATGTGGTATAATAACGAACATTATATTTAATAAAATATTTTCTATTTAATAAGGAACATTTTATATTTACTAAAATATTTTGTATTTAATAAAGAACATTTTCTATTAATAAAATATGTTTACGTAATAAAGAATATTTTATATTTAATAAAATATTTTCATTTCATAAAGAACATTTTATATTCAATAAAATAAACCTTTCTTTTAATATAGAACATTTTACAGAAACAACGTTTTTTCAAACGTTCACGTGCTAACAATGGAACACGAGGCTAATCCTGACCCCGAGTGACAGGAGTCTGTCTGCTTTTTAGTTTTGGTACCGAGCACCATAACGAAAACTATAGTGTATTTAATAAAATAATTTTTATTTAATAAATGATTTTTTTAATAAAATAAAATGTTCATTTAATAAATAGCATTTTATATTCAATAAAATATTTTCATTAAATAAAGAACATTTTATATTCAATAAAATATTTTTTATTTAATAAAAAACATTTAGAGCAACATTTTCTCAATAAAAAACATTTTAAATTCGATAATAAATGTTTTATAATAAAGAACATTATATTTAATAAAATATGTTCTATTTAATAAGGAACATTTTATATTTAATAAAATATTTTTTAATTATTAAAGAACATTTACAGCAACGTTTTCTCAATAAAAAACATTTTAAATTCGATAATAAATGTGGTATAACAACGAACATTATATCTAATAAAATATTTTCACTTCATAAAGAACATTTTATATTCAATAAAATAAACCTTTCTTTTAATATAGAATATTTTACAGAAACAACGTTTTTTCAAACGTTCACGTGCTAACAAAGGAGCACGAGGCTAATCCTGACCCTGAGTGACAGGAGTCTGTCTGCTGTTTAGTTTTGGTACCGGGCACCATAACGAAAACAATAGTGTATTTAATAAAATAATTTTTATAATAAAATAAAATGTTCATTTAATAAATAGCATTTTATATTCAATAAAATATTTTCATTAAATAAAGAACATTTTATATTCAATAAAATATTTTTTATTTAATAAAGAACATTTCGAGCAACCTTTTCTCAATAAAAAACATTTTAAATTCGATAATAATGTGGTATAATAACGAACATTATATTTAATAAAATATTTTCTATTTAATAAGGAACATTTTATATTAAATAAAATATTTTTTATTTAATAAGGAACATTTTATATTTAATAAAAACATATTTACAAAGAACATTTTATATTTACTAAAACATTTTGTATTTAATAAAGAACATTTTCTATTAATAAAATATGTTTACGTAATAAAGAACATTTTATATTCAATAAAATAAACCTTTCTTTTAATATAGAATATTTTACAGAAACAACGTTTTTTCAAACGTTCACGTGCTAACAAAGGAGCACGAGGCTAATCCTGACCCTGAGTTACAGGAGTCTGTCTGCTGTTTAGTTTTGGTACCGGGCACCATAACGAAAACAATAGTGTATTTAATAAAATAATTTTTATTTAATAAATAATCTTTTTTAATAAAATAAAATGTTCATTTTATAAATAACATTTTATATTTAATAAAATATTTTTTATTTAATAAGGAAAATGTTATATTTAATAAAATATTTTTTATTTAATAAGGAACATTTTATATTTAATAAAATATTTTTTATTTAATAAAGAACATTTAGAGCAACGTTTTCTCAATGAAAAACATTTTAAATTCGATAATAAATGTGGTATAATAACGAACATTATATTTAATAAAATATTTTCACTTCATAAAAAACATTTTATATTCAATAAAATAAACCTTTCTTTTAATATAGAATATTTTACAGAAACAACGTTTTTTCAAACGTTCACGTGCTAACAAAGGAACACGAGGCTAATCCTGACCCTGAGTGACAGGAGTCTGTCTGCTGTTTAGTTTTGGTACCGGGCACCATAACGAAAACAATAGTGTATTTAATAAAATAATTTTTATTTAATAAATAATTTTTTTAATAAAATAAAATGTTCATTTAATAAATAGCATTTTATATTCAATAAAATATTTTCATTAAATAAAGAACATTTTATATTCAATAAAATATTTTTTATTAAATAAAGAACATTTAGAGCAACGTTTTCTCAATAAAAAACATTTTAAATTCGATAATAAATGTTGTATAATAAAGAACATTATATTTAATAAAATATTTTCTATTTAATAAGGAACATTTTATATTTAATAAAATATTTTTTATTTATTAAAGAACCTTTAGAGCAACGTTTTCTCAATAAAAAACATTTTAAATTCGATAATAAATGTATAATAACGAACATTATATTTAATAAAATATTTTCTATTTAATAAGGAACATTTTATATTTAATAAAATATTTTTTATTTAATAAGGAACATTTTATATTTAATAAAAACATATTTACAAAGAACATTTTATATTTACTAAAACATTTTATATTTAATAAAATATTTTCATTTCATAAAGAACATTTTATATTCAATAAAATGAACCTTTCTTTTAATATAGAACATTTTACAGAAACAACGTTTTTTCAAATGTTCACGTGCTAACAAAGGAACACGAGGCTAATCCTGACCCCGAGTGACAGGAGTCTGTCTGCTTTTTAGTTTTGGTATCGAGCACCATAACGAAAACAATAGTGTATTTAATAAAATAATTTTTATTTAATAAATGATTTTTTTAATAAAATAAAATGTTCATTTAATAAATAGCATTTTATATTCAATAAAATATTGTCATTAAATAAAGAACATTTTATATTCAATAAAATATTTTTTATTTAATAAAGAACATTTCGAGCAACGTTTTCTCAATAACAAACATTTTAAATTCGATAATAAATGTTGTATAATAAAGAACATTATATTTAATAAAATATTTTCTATTTAATAAGGAACATTTTATATTTAATAAAATATTTTTTATTTATTAAAGAACCTTTAGAGCAACGTTTTCTCAATAAAAAACATTTTAAATTCGATAATAAATGTATAATAACGAACATTATATTTAATAAAATATTTTCTATTTAATAAGGAACATTTTATATTTAATAAAATATTTTTTATTTAATAAGGAACATTTTATATTTAATAAAAACATATTTACAAAGAACATTTTATATTTACTAAAACATTTTATATTTAATAAAATATTTTCATTTCATAAAGAACATTTTATATTCAATAAAATGAACCTTTCTTTTAATATAGAACATTTTACAGAAACAACGTTTTTTCAAATGTTCACGTGCTAACAAAGGAACACGAGGCTAATCCTGACCCCGAGTGACAGGAGTCTGTCTGCTTTTTAGTTTTGGTATCGAGCACCATAACGAAAACAATAGTGTATTTAATAAAATAATTTTTATTTAATAAATGATTTTTTTAATAAAATAAAATGTTCATTTAATAAATAGCATTTTATATTCAATAAAATATTGTCATTAAATAAAGAACATTTTATATTCAATAAAATATTTTTTATTTAATAAAGAACATTTCGAGCAACCTTTTCTCAATAACAAACATTTTAAATTCGATAATAAATGTTGTATAATAAAGAACATTATATTTAATAAAATATTTTCTATTTAATAAGGAACATTTTATATTTAATAAAATATTTTTTATTTATTAAAGAACCTTTAGAGCAACGTTTTCTCAATAAAAAACATTTTAAATTCGATAATAAATGTATAATAACGAACATTATATTTAATAAAATATTTTCTATTTAATAAGGAACATTTTATATTTAATAAAATATTTTTTGTTTAATAAGGAACATTTTATATTTAATAAAAACATATTTACAAAGAACATTTTATATTTACTAAAACATTTTATATTTAATAAAATATTTTCATTTCATAAAGAACATTTTATATTCAATAAAATGAACCTTTCTTTTAATATAGAACATTTTACAGAAACAACGTTTTTTCAAATGTTCACGTGCTAACAAAGGAACACGAGGCTAATCCTGACCCCGAGTGACAGGAGTCTGTCTGCTTTTTAGTTTTGGTATCGAGCACCATAACGAAAACAATAGTGTATTTAATAAAATAATTTTTATTTAATAAATGATTTTTTTAATAAAATAAAATGTTCATTTAATAAATAGCATTTTATATTCAATAAAATATTGTCATTAAATAAAGAACATTTTATATTCAATAAAATATTTTTTATTTAATAAAGAACATTTCGAGCAACGTTTTCTCAATAACAAACATTTTAAATTCGATAATAAATGTTGTATAATAAAGAACATTATATTTAATAAAATATTTTCTATTTAATAAGGAACATTTTATATTTAAAAAAATATTTTGTGTTTAATAGAGAACATTTTATATTTAATAAAATATTTTTTATTTAATAAAGAACATTTCGAGCAACGTTTTCTCAATAACAAACATTTTAAATTCTGTAATAAATGTGGTTTAATAAAGAACATTACATTTAATAAAATATTTTCTATTTAATAAGGAACATTTTATATTTAATAAAATATTTTTTATCTAATAAAGCCTTTTATATTTAATAAAATATTTTCATTTCATAAAGACATTTTATATTTAATAAAAAAATATTTACAAAGAACATTTTATATTTACTAAAACATTTTGTATTTAATAGAGAACATGTTATATTTAATAAAATATTTTGTGTTTAATAGAGAACATTTTATATTTAATAAAATATTTTCATTTCATAAAGATCATTTAGAGCAACGTTTTCTCAATAAAAAACATTTTAAATGCGATAATAAATGTTGTATAATAAAGAACATTATATTTAATAAAATATTTTCTTTTAATAAGGAACATTTTATATTTAATAAAGTATGTTTATTTAAAAAAAAACTTTTTATATTTGATAAAATATTTTCATTTCATAAAGACATTTTATATTTAATAAAAAATATTTACAAAGAACATTTTATATTTACTAAAACATTTTGTATTTAATAAAGAACATTTTATATTTAATAAAACATTTTGTGTTTAATAGAGAACATTTTATATTTAATAAAATATTTTCATTTCATAAAGATCATTTAGAGCAACGTTTTCTCAATAAAAAACATTTTAAATTCGATAATAAATGTTGTATAATAAAGAACATTATATTTAATAAAATATTTTCTATTTAATAAGGAACATTTTATGTTTAATAAAATATGTTTATTTAAAAAAGAAAATTTTATATTTAATAAAATATTTTCATTTCATAAAGAACATTTTATATTCAATAAAATAAACCTTTATTTTAATATAGAATATTTTACAGCAAGAACGTTTTTTCAAACGTTCACATGCTAACAAAGGAGCACGAGGCTAATCCTGACACTGTGACAGGAGTCTGTCTGCTGTTTATTTTTGGTACCGGGCACCATAACGAAAACAATAGTGTATTTAATAAAATAATTTTTATTTAATAAAGTACATTTAGAAGAAACAACATTTTATCAAACGCTCCAGTGCTAATAAAGAACATTTTATATTTAATAAAATACATTTTTTATTTAATAAAGAAAATTTAGAGCAACGACGTTTTGTCAAAGGCTCACGTGCTAATAAAGATCATTTTATATTTAATAAAATACATTTTATTTTTTATTTATTTAATTTTATTTAATTAAGCCCGGCCCTGACGAGCTGCCGATGCGGAGGTGGGTGAGCCGTAACAATTGTATATTTAATAAAAAAATTGATTTACAATGAATATTTTATATTTAATAAAATATTTTCTATTTAATAAGGAACATTTTATATTTAGTAAAATATTTTTTATTTAATAAGGAACATTTTATATTTAATAAAATATTTTCTATTTAATAAAGAACATTTAGAGCAACGTTTTCTCAAAAAAACATTTTAAATTCTATAATAAATGTTGTTTAATAAGGAACATTATATTTAATAAAATATTTTTTATCTAATAAAGCCATTTTATATTTAATAAAATATGTTCTTTTCATAAAAGACATTTTATATTTAATAAAAAAATATTTACAAAGAACATTTTATATTTACTAAAACATTTTGTATTTAATAGAGAACATTTTATATTTAATAAAATATTTTCATTTCATAAAGATCATTTAGAGCAACGTTTTCTCAATAAAAAACATTTTAAATTCGATAATAAATGTTGTATAATAAAGAACATTATATTTAATAAAATATTTTCTATTTAATAAGGAACATTTTATATTTAATAAAGTATGTTTATTTAAAAAAAACTTTTTATATTTGATAAAATATTTTCATTTCATAAAGACATTTTATATTTAATAAAAAATATTTACAAAGAACATTTTATATTTACTAAAACATTTTGTATTTAATAAAGAACATTTTATATTTAATAAAACATTTTGTGTTTAATAGAGAACATTTTATATTTAATAAAATATTTTTATTTCATAAAGATCATTTAGAGCAACGTTTTCTCAATAAAAAACATTTTAAATTCGATAATAAATATTGTATAATAGAGAACATTGTATTTAATAAAATATTTTTTATCTAATAAAGCCATTTTATATTTGATAAAATATTTTCATTTCATAAAGACATTTTATATTTAATAAAAAAATATTTACAAAGAACATTTTATATTTAATAAAATATTTTCTATTTAATAAAGAACATTTAGAGCAACGTTTTCTCAAAAAAACATTTTAAATTCTATAATAAATGTTGTTTAATAAGGAACATTATATTTAATAAAATATTTTTTATCTAATAAAGCCATTTTATATTTAATAAAATATGTTCTTTTCATAAAGACATTTTATATTTAATAAAAAAATATTTACAAAGAACATTTTATATTTAGTAAAACATTTTGTATTTAATAGAGAACATTTTATATTTAATAAAATATTTTCATTTCATAAAGATCATTTAGAGCAACGTTTTCTCAATAAAAAACATTTTAAATGCGATAATAAATGTTGTATAATAAAGAACATTATATTTAATAAAATATTTTCTATTTAATAAGGAACATTTTATATTTAATAAAGTATGTTTATTTAAAAAAAAACTTTTTATATTTGATAAAATATTTTCATTTCATAAAGACATTTTATATTTAATAAAAAATATTTACAAAGAACATTTTATATTTACTAAAACATTTTGTATTTAATAAAGAACATTTTATATTTAATAAAACATTTTGTGTTTAATAGAGAACATTTTATATTTAATAAAATATTTTCATTTCATAAAGATCATTTAGAGCAACGTTTTCTCAATAAAAAACATTTTAAATTCGATAATAAATGTTGTATAATAAAGAACATTATATTTAATAAAATATTTTCTATTTAATAAGGAACATTTTATGTTTAATAAAATATGTTTATTTAAAAAAGAAAATTTTATATTTAATAAAATATTTTCATTTCATAAAGAACATTTTATATTCAATAAAATAAACCTTTATTTTAATATAGAATATTTTACAGCAAGAACGTTTTTTCAAACGTTCACATGCTAACAAAGGAGCACGAGGCTAATCCTGACACTGTGACAGGAGTCTGTCTGCTGTTTATTTTTGGTACCGGGCACCATAACGAAAACAATAGTGTATTTAATAAAATAATTTTTATTTAATAAAGTACATTTAGAAGAAACAACATTTTATCAAACGCTCCAGTGCTAATAAAGAACATTTTATATTTAATAAAATACATTTTTTATATAATAAAGAAAATTTAGAGCAACGACGTTTTGTCAAAGGCTCACGTGCTAATAAAGATCATTTTATATTTAATAAAATACATTTTATTTTTTATTTATTTAATTTTATTTAATTAAGCCCGGCCCTGACGAGCTGCCGATGCGGAGGTGGGTGAGCCGTAACAATTGTATATTTAATAAAAAAATTGATTTACAATGAATATTTTATATTTAATAAAATATTTTCTATTTAATAAGGAACATTTTATATTTAGTAAAATATTTTTTATTTAATAAGGAACATTTTATATTTAATAAAAAATATTTACAAAGAACATTTTATATTTACTAAAACATTTTCATTTCATAAAGATCATTTAGAGCAACGTTTTCTCAATAAAAAACATTTTAAATTCGATAATAAATGTTGTATAATAAAGAACATTATATTTAATAAAATATTTTCTATTTAATAAGGAACATTTTATATTTAATAAAGTATGTTTATTTAAAAAAAAACTTTTTATATTTGATAAAATATTTTCATTTCATAAAGACATTTTATATTTAATAAAAAATATTTACAAAGAACATTTTATATTTACTAAAACATTTTGTATTTAATAAAGAACATTTTATATTTAATAAAACATTTTGTGTTTAATAGAGAACATTTTATATTTAATAAAATATTTTCATTTCATAAAGATCATTTAGAGCAACGTTTTCTCAATAAAAAACATTTTAAATTCGATAATAAATATTGTATAATAGAGAACATTGTATTTAATAAAATATTTTTTATCTAATAAAGCCATTTTATATTTGATAAAATATTTTCATTTCATAAACACATTTTATATTTAATAAAAAAATATTTACAAAGAACATTTTATATTTAATAAAATATTTTCTATTTAATAAAGAACATTTAGAGCAACGTTTTCTCAAAAAAACATTTTAAATTCTATAATAAATGTTGTTTAATAAGGAACATTATATTTAATAAAATATTTTTTATCTAATAAAGCCATTTTATATTTAATAAAATATGTTCTTTTCATAAAGACATTTTATATTTAATAAAAAAATATTTACAAAGAACATTTTATATTTACTAAAACATTTTGTATTTAATAGAGAACATTTTATATTTAATAAAATATTTTCATTTCATAAAGATCATTTAGAGCAACGTTTTCTCAATAAAAAACATTTTAAATGCGATAATAAATGTTGTATAATAAAGAACATTATATTTAATAAAATATTTTCTATTTAATAAGGAACATTTTATATTTAATAAAGTATGTTTATTTAAAAAAAAACTTTTTATATTTGATAAAATATTTTCATTTCATAAAGACATTTTATATTTAATAAAAAATATTTACAAAGAACATTTTATATTTACTAAAACATTTTGTATTTAATAAAGAACATTTTATATTTAATAAAACATTTTGTGTTTAATAGAGAACATTTTATATTTAATAAAATATTTTCATTTCATAAAGATCATTTAGAGCAACGTTTTCTCAATAAAAAACATTTTAAATTCGATAATAAATGTTGTATAATAAAGAACATTATATTTAATAAAATATTTTCTATTTAATAAGGAACATTTTATGTTTAATAAAATATGTTTATTTAAAAAAGAAAATTTTATATTTAATAAAATATTTTCATTTCATAAAGAACATTTTATATTCAATAAAATAAACCTTTATTTTAATATAGAATATTTTACAGCAAGAACGTTTTTTCAAACGTTCACATGCTAACAAAGGAGCACGAGGCTAATCCTGACACTGTGACAGGAGTCTGTCTGCTGTTTATTTTTGGTACCGGGCACCATAACGAAAACAATAGTGTATTTAATAAAATAATTTTTATTTAATAAAGTACATTTAGAAGAAACAACATTTTATCAAACGCTCCAGTGCTAATAAAGAACATTTTATATTTAATAAAATACATTTTTTATTTAATAAAGAAAATTTAGAGCAACGACGTTTTGTCAAAGGCTCACGTGCTAATAAAGATCATTTTATATTTAATAAAATACATTTTATTTTTTATTTATTTAATTTTATTTAATTAAGCCCGGCCCTGACGAGCTGCCGATGCGGAGGTGGGTGAGCCGTAACAATTGTATATTTAATAAAAAAATTGATTTACAATGAATATTTTATATTTAATAAAATATTTTCTATTTAATAAGGAACATTTTATATTTAGTAAAATATTTTTTATTTAATAAGGAACATTTTATATTTAATAAAATATTTTTTATTTAATAAAGACATTTTATATTTAATAAAAAATATTTACAAAGAACATTTTATATTTACTAAAACATTTTCATTTCATAAAGATCATTTAGAGCAACGTTTTCTCAATAAAAAACATTTTAAATTCGATAATAAATGTTGTATAATAAAGAACATTATATTTAATAAAATATTTTCTATTTAATAAGGAACATTTTATATTTAATAAAGTATGTTTATTTAAAAAAAAACTTTTTATATTTGATAAAATATTTTCATTTCATAAAGACATTTTATATTTAATAAAAAATATTTACAAAGAACATTTTATATTTACTAAAACATTTTGTATTTAATAAAGAACATTTTATATTTAATAAAACATTTTGTGTTTAATAGAGAACATTTTATATTTAATAAAATATTTTCATTTCATAAAGATCATTTAGAGCAACGTTTTCTCAATAAAAAACATTTTAAATTCGATAATAAATATTGTATAATAGAGAACATTGTATTTAATAAAATATTTTTTATCTAATAAAGCCATTTTATATTTGATAAAATATTTTCATTTCATAAAGACATTTTATATTTAATAAAAAAATATTTACAAAGAACATTTTATATTTAATAAAATATTTTCTATTTAATAAAGAACATTTAGAGCAACGTTTTCTCAAAAAAACATTTTAAATTCTATAATAAATGTTGTTTAATAAGGAACATTATATTTAATAAAATATTTTTTATCTAATAAAGCCATTTTATATTTAATAAAATATGTTCTTTTCATAAAGACATTTTATATTTAATAAAAAAATATTTACAAAGAACATTTTATATTTACTAAAACATTTTGTATTTAATAGAGAACATTTTATATTTACTAAAACATTTTATGTTTAATAGAGAACATTTTACATTTAATAAAATATTTTTTATTTAATAAAGAACATTTAGAGCAACGTTTTCTCAAAAAAACATTTTAAATTCTGTAATAAATGTTGTTTAATAAAGAACATTACATTTAACAAAATACTTTTTATTTAATAAGGAACATTTTATATTTAATAAAATATTTTTTATCTAATAAAGCCATTTTATATTTGATAAAATATTTTCATTTCATAAAGACATTTTATATTTAATAAAAAAATATTTACAAAGAACATTTTATATTTAATAAAATATTTTCTATTTAATAAAGAACATTTAGAGCAACGTTTTCTCAAAAAAACATTTTAAATTCTATAATAAATGTTGTTTAATAAGGAACATTATATTTAATAAAATATTTTTTATCTAATAAAGCCATTTTATATTTAATAAAATATGTTCTTTTCATAAAGACATTTTATATTTAATAAAACATTTTGTATTTAATAGAGAACATTTTATATTTAATAAAATATTTTCATTTCATAAAGATCATTTAGAGCAACGTTTTCTCAATAAAAAACATTTTAAATTCGATAATAAATGTTGTATAATAAAGAACATTATATTTAATAAAATATTTTCTATTTAATAAGGAACATTTTATATTTAATAAAGTATGTTTATTTAAAAAAAAACTTTTTATATTTGATAAAATATTTTCATTTCATAAAGACATTTTATATTTAATAAATATATTTACAAAGAACATTTTATATTTACTAAAACATTTTGTATTTAATAAAGAACATTTTATATTTAATAAAACATTTTGTGTTTAATAGAGAACATTTTATATTTAATAAAATATTTTTATTTCATAAAGATCATTTAGAGCAACGTTTTCTCAATAAAAAACATTTTAAATTCGATAATAAATATTGTATAATAGAGAACATTGTATTTAATAAAATATTTTTTATCTAATAAAGCCATTTTATATTTGATAAAATATTTTCATTTCATAAAGACATTTTATATTTAATAAAAAAATATTTACAAAGAACATTTTATATTTAATAAAATATTTTCTATTTAATAAAGAACATTTAGAGCAACGTTTTCTCAAAAAAAACATTTTAAATTCTATAATAAATGTTGTTTAATAAGGAACATTATATTTAATAAAATATTTTTTATCTAATAAAGCCATTTTATATTTAATAAAATATGTTCTTTTCATAAAGACATTTTATATTTAATAAAAAAATATTTACAAAGAACATTTTATATTTACTAAAACATTTTGTATTTAATAGAGAACATTTTATATTTAATAAAATATTTTCATTTCATAAAGATCATTTAGAGCAACGTTTTCTCAATAAAAAACATTTTAAATGCGATAATAAATGTTGTATAATAAAGAACATTATATTTAATAAAATATTTTCTATTTAATAAGGAACATTTTATATTTAATAAAGTATGTTTATTTAAAAAAAAACTTTTTATATTTGATAAAATATTTTCATTTCATAAAGACATTTTATATTTAATAAAAAATATTTACAAAGAACATTTTATATTTACTAAAACATTTTGTATTTAATAAAGAACATTTTATATTTAATAAAACATTTTGTGTTTAATAGAGAACATTTTATATTTAATAAAATATTTTCATTTCATAAAGATCATTTAGAGCAACGTTTTCTCAATAAAAAACATTTTAAATTCGATAATAAATGTTGTATAATAAAGAACATTATATTTAATAAAATATTTTCTATTTAATAAGGAACATTTTATGTTTAATAAAATATGTTTATTTAAAAAAGAAAATTTTATATTTAATAAAATATTTTCATTTCATAAAGAACATTTTATATTCAATAAAATAAACCTTTATTTTAATATAGAATATTTTACAGCAAGAACGTTTTTTCAAACGTTCACATGCTAACAAAGGAGCACGAGGCTAATCCTGACACTGTGACAGGAGTCTGTCTGCTGTTTATTTTTGGTACCGGGCACCATAACGAAAACAATAGTGTATTTAATAAAATAATTTTTATTTAATAAAGTACATTTAGAAGAAACAACATTTTATCAAACGCTCCAGTGCTAATAAAGAACATTTTATATTTAATAAAATACATTTTTTATTTAATAAAGAAAATTTAGAGCAACGACGTTTTGTCAAAGGCTCACGTGCTAATAAAGATCATTTTATATTTAATAAAATACATTTTATTTTTTATTTATTTAATTTTATTTAATTAAGCCCGGCCCTGACGAGCTGCCGATGCGGAGGTGGGTGAGCCGTAACAATTGTATATTTAATAAAAAAATTGATTTACAATGAATATTTTATATTTAATAAAATATTTTCTATTTAATAAGGAACATTTTATATTTAGTAAAATATTTTTTATTTAATAAGGAACATTTTATATTTAATAAAATATTTTTTATTTAATAAAGACATTTTATATTTAATAAAAAATATTTACAAAGAACATTTTATATTTACTAAAACATTTTCATTTCATAAAGATCATTTAGAGCAACGTTTTCTCAATAAAAAACATTTTAAATTCGATAATAAATGTTGTATAATAAAGAACATTATATTTAATAAAATATTTTCTATTTAATAAGGAACATTTTATATTTAATAAAGTATGTTTATTTAAAAAAAAACTTTTTATATTTGATAAAATATTTTCATTTCATAAAGACATTTTATATTTAATAAAAAATATTTACAAAGAACATTTTATATTTACTAAAACATTTTGTATTTAATAGAGAACATTTTATATTTAATAAAATATTTTCATTTCATAAAGATCATTTAGAGCAACGTTTTCTCAATAAAAAACATTTTAAATGCGATAATAAATGTTGTATAATAAAGAACATTATATTTAATAAAATATTTTCTATTTAATAAGGAACATTTTATATTTAATAAAGTATGTTTATTTAAAAAAAAACTTTTTATATTTGATAAAATATTTTCATTTCATAAAGACATTTTATATTTAATAAAAAATATTTACAAAGAACATTTTATATTTACTAAAACATTTTGTATTTAATAAAGAACATTTTATATTTAATAAAACATTTTGTGTTTAATAGAGAACATTTTATATTTAATAAAATATTTTCATTTCATAAAGATCATTTAGAGCAACGTTTTCTCAATAAAAAACATTTTAAATTCGATAATAAATGTTGTATAATAAAGAACATTATATTTAATAAAATATTTTCTATTTAATAAGGAACATTTTATGTTTAATAAAATATGTTTATTTAAAAAAGAAAATTTTATATTTAATAAAATATTTTCATTTCATAAAGAACATTTTATATTCAATAAAATAAACCTTTATTTTAATATAGAATATTTTACAGCAAGAACGTTTTTTCAAACGTTCACATGCTAACAAAGGAGCACGAGGCTAATCCTGACACTGTGACAGGAGTCTGTCTGCTGTTTATTTTTGGTACCGGGCACCATAACGAAAACAATAGTGTATTTAATAAAATAATTTTTATTTAATAAAGTACATTTAGAAGAAACAACATTTTATCAAACGCTCCAGTGCTAATAAAGAACATTTTATATTTAATAAAATACATTTTTTATTTAATAAAGAAAATTTAGAGCAACGACGTTTTGTCAAAGGCTCACGTGCTAATAAAGATCATTTTATATTTAATAAAATACATTTTATTTTTTATTTATTTAATTTTATTTAATTAAGCCCGGCCCTGACGAGCTGCCGATGCGGAGGTGGGTGAGCCGTAACAATTGTATATTTAATAAAAAAATTGATTTACAATGAATATTTTATATTTAATAAAATATTTTCTATTTAATAAGGAACATTTTATATTTAGTAAAATATTTTTTATTTAATAAGGAACATTTTATATTTAATAAAATATTTTTTATTTAATAAAGACATTTTATATTTAATAAAAAATATTTACAAAGAACATTTTATATTTACTAAAACATTTTCATTTCATAAAGATCATTTAGAGCAACGTTTTCTCAATAAAAAACATTTTAAATTCGATAATAAATGTTGTATAATAAAGAACATTATATTTAATAAAATATTTTCTATTTAATAAGGAACATTTTATATTTAATAAAGTATGTTTATTTAAAAAAAAACTTTTTATATTTGATAAAATATTTTCATTTCATAAAGACATTTTATATTTAATAAAAAATATTTACAAAGAACATTTTATATTTACTAAAACATTTTGTATTTAATAAAGAACATTTTATATTTAATAAAACATTTTGTGTTTAATAGAGAACATTTTATATTTAATAAAATATTTTCATTTCATAAAGATCATTTAGAGCAACGTTTTCTCAATAAAAAACATTTTAAATTCGATAATAAATATTGTATAATAGAGAACATTGTATTTAATAAAATATTTTTTATCTAATAAAGCCATTTTATATTTGATAAAATATTTTCATTTCATAAAGACATTTTATATTTAATAAAAAAATATTTACAAAGAACATTTTATATTTAATAAAATATTTTCTATTTAATAAAGAACATTTAGAGCAACGTTTTCTCAAAAAAACATTTTAAATTCTATAATAAATGTTGTTTAATAAGGAACATTATATTTAATAAAATATTTTTTATCTAATAAAGCCATTTTATATTTAATAAAATATGTTCTTTTCATAAAGACATTTTATATTTAATAAAAAAATATTTACAAAGAACATTTTATATTTACTAAAACATTTTGTATTTAATAGAGAACATTTTATATTTACTAAAACATTTTATGTTTAATAGAGAACATTTTACATTTAATAAAATATTTTTTATTTAATAAAGAACATTTAGAGCAACGTTTTCTCAAAAAAACATTTTAAATTCTGTAATAAATGTTGTTTAATAAAGAACATTACATTTAACAAAATACTTTTTATTTAATAAGGAACATTTTATATTTAATAAAATATTTTTTATCTAATAAAGCCATTTTATATTTGATAAAATATTTTCATTTCATAAAGACATTTTATATTTAATAAAAAAATATTTACAAAGAACATTTTATATTTAATAAAA
Source organism: Lampris incognitus (assembly GCF_029633865.1). Taxonomy (NCBI): domain Eukaryota; kingdom Metazoa; phylum Chordata; class Actinopteri; order Lampriformes; family Lampridae; genus Lampris; species Lampris incognitus. The sequence continues at coordinate 58,366,560 of NC_079221.1, forward strand.
TATTTTCTATTTAATAAAGAACATTTAGAGCAACGTTTTCTCAAAAAAACATTTTAAATTCTATAATAAATGTTGTTTAATAAGGAACATTATATTTAATAAAATATTTTTTATCTAATAAAGCCATTTTATATTTAATAAAATATGTTCTTTTCATAAAGACATTTTATATTTAATAAAAAAATATTTACAAAGAACATTTTATATTTACTAAAACATTTTGTATTTAATAGAGAACATTTTATATTTAATAAAATATTTTCATTTCATAAAGATCATTTAGAGCAACGTTTTCTCAATAAAAAACATTTTAAATTCGATAATAAATGTTGTATAATAAAGAACATTATATTTAATAAAATATTTTCTATTTAATAAGGAACATTTTATGTTTAATAAAATATGTTTATTTAAAAAAGAAAATTTTATATTTAATAAAATATTTTCATTTCATAAAGAACATTTTATATTCAATAAAATAAACCTTTATTTTAATATAGAATATTTTACAGCAAGAACGTTTTTTCAAACGTTCACATGCTAACAAAGGAGCACGAGGCTAATCCTGACACTGTGACAGGAGTCTGTCTGCTGTTTATTTTTGGTACCGGGCACCATAACGAAAACAATAGTGTATTTAATAAAATAATTTTTATTTAATAAAGTACATTTAGAAGAAACAACATTTTATCAAACGCTCCAGTGCTAATAAAGAACATTTTATATTTAATAAAATACATTTTTTATTTAATAAAGAAAATTTAGAGCAACGACGTTTTGTCAAAGGCTCACGTGCTAATAAAGATCATTTTATATTTAATAAAATACATTTTATTTTTTATTTATTTAATTTTATTTAATTAAGCCCGGCCCTGACGAGCTGCCGATGCGGAGGTGGGTGAGCCGTAACAATTGTATATTTAATAAAAAAATTGATTTACAATGAATATTTTATATTTAATAAAATATTTTCTATTTAATAAGGAACATTTTATATTTAGTAAAATATTTTTTATTTAATAAGGAACATTTTATATTTAATAAAATATTTTTTATTTAATAAAGACATTTTATATTTAATAAAAAATATTTACAAAGAACATTTTATATTTACTAAAACATTTTCATTTCATAAAGATCATTTAGAGCAACGTTTTCTCAATAAAAAACATTTTAAATTCGATAATAAATGTTGTATAATAAAGAACATTATATTTAATAAAATATTTTCTATTTAATAAGGAACATTTTATATTTAATAAAGTATGTTTATTTAAAAAAAACTTTTTATATTTGATAAAATATTTTCATTTCATAAAGACATTTTATATTTAATAAAAAATATTTACAAAGAACATTTTATATTTACTAAAACATTTTGTATTTAATAAAGAACATTTTATATTTAATAAAACATTTTGTGTTTAATAGAGAACATTTTATATTTAATAAAATATTTTCATTTCATAAAGATCATTTAGAGCAACTTTTTCTCAATAAAAAACATTTTAAATTCGATAATAAATATTGTATAATAGAGAACATTGTATTTAATAAAATATTTTTTATCTAATAAAGCCATTTTATATTTGATAAAATATTTTCATTTCATAAAGACATTTTATATTTAATAAAAAAATATTTACAAAGAACATTTTATATTTAATAAAATATTTTCTATTTAATAAAGAACATTTAGAGCAACGTTTTCTCAAAAAAACATTTTAAATTCTATAATAAATGTTGTTTAATAAGGAACATTATATTTAATAAAATATTTTTTATCTAATAAAGCCATTTTATATTTAATAAAATATGTTCTTTTCATAAAGACATTTTATATTTAATAAAAAAATATTTACAAAGAACATTTTATATTTACTAAAACATTTTGTATTTAATAGAGAACATTTTATATTTACTAAAACATTTTATGTTTAATAGAGAACATTTTACATTTAATAAAATATTTTTTATTTAATAAAGAACATTTAGAGCAACGTTTTCTCAAAAAAACATTTTAAATTCTGTAATAAATGTTGTTTAATAAAGAACATTACATTTAACAAAATACTTTTTATTTAATAAGGAACATTTTATATTTAATAAAATATTTTTTATCTAATAAAGCCATTTTATATTTGATAAAATATTTTCATTTCATAAAGACATTTTATATTTAATAAAAAAATATTTACAAAGAACATTTTATATTTAATAAAATATTTTCTATTTAATAAAGAACATTTAGAGCAACGTTTTCTCAAAAAAACATTTTAAATTCTATAATAAATGTTGTTTAATAAGGAACATTATATTTAATAAAATATTTTTTATCTAATAAAGCCATTTTATATTTAATAAAATATGTTCTTTTCATAAAGACATTTTATATTTAATAAAAAAATATTTACAAAGAACATTTTATATTTACTAAAACATTTTGTATTTAATAGAGAACATTTTATATTTAATAAAATATTTTCATTTCATAAAGATCATTTAGAGCAACGTTTTCTCAATAAAAAACATTTTAAATGCGATAATAAATGTTGTATAATAAAGAACATTATATTTAATAAAATATTTTCTATTTAATAAGGAACATTTTATATTTAATAAAGTATGTTTATTTAAAAAAAAACTTTTTATATTTGATAAAATATTTTCATTTCATAAAGACATTTTATATTTAATAAAAAATATTTACAAAGAACATTTTATATTTACTAAAACATTTTGTATTTAATAGAGAACATTTTATATTTAATAAAATATTTTCATTTCATAAAGATCATTTAGAGCAACGTTTTCTCAATAAAAAACATTTTAAATGCGATAATAAATGTTGTATAATAAAGAACATTATATTTAATAAAATATTTTCTATTTAATAAGGAACATTTTATATTTAATAAAGTATGTTTATTTAAAAAAAAACTTTTTATATTTGATAAAATATTTTCATTTCATAAAGACATTTTATATTTAATAAAAAATATTTACAAAGAACATTTTATATTTACTAAAACATTTTGTATTTAATAAAGAACATTTTATATTTAATAAAACATTTTGTGTTTAATAGAGAACATTTTATATTTAATAAAATATTTTCATTTCATAAAGATCATTTAGAGCAACGTTTTCTCAATAAAAAACATTTTAAATTCGATAATAAATGTTGTATAATAAAGAACATTATATTTAATAAAATATTTTCTATTTAATAAGGAACATTTTATGTTTAATAAAATATGTTTATTTAAAAAAGAAAATTTTATATTTAATAAAATATTTTCATTTCATAAAGAACATTTTATATTCAATAAAATAAACCTTTATTTTAATATAGAATATTTTACAGCAAGAACGTTTTTTCAAACGTTCACATGCTAACAAAGGAGCACGAGGCTAATCCTGACACTGTGACAGGAGTCTGTCTGCTGTTTATTTTTGGTACCGGGCACCATAACGAAAACAATAGTGTATTTAATAAAATAATTTTTATTTAATAAAGTACATTTAGAAGAAACAACATTTTATCAAACGCTCCAGTGCTAATAAAGAACATTTTATATTTAATAAAATACATTTTTTATATAATAAAGAAAATTTAGAGCAACGACGTTTTGTCAAAGGCTCACGTGCTAATAAAGATCATTTTATATTTAATAAAATACATTTTATTTTTTATTTATTTAATTTTATTTAATTAAGCCCGGCCCTGACGAGCTGCCGATGCGGAGGTGGGTGAGCCGTAACAATTGTATATTTAATAAAAAAATTGATTTACAATGAATATTTTATATTTAATAAAATATTTTCTATTTAATAAGGAACATTTTATATTTAGTAAAATATTTTTTATTTAATAAGGAACATTTTATATTTAATAAAAAATATTTACAAAGAACATTTTATATTTACTAAAACATTTTCATTTCATAAAGATCATTTAGAGCAACGTTTTCTCAATAAAAAACATTTTAAATTCGATAATAAATGTTGTATAATAAAGAACATTATATTTAATAAAATATTTTCTATTTAATAAGGAACATTTTATATTTAATAAAGTATGTTTATTTAAAAAAAAACTTTTTATATTTGATAAAATATTTTCATTTCATAAAGACATTTTATATTTAATAAAAAATATTTACAAAGAACATTTTATATTTACTAAAACATTTTGTATTTAATAAAGAACATTTTATATTTAATAAAACATTTTGTGTTTAATAGAGAACATTTTATATTTAATAAAATATTTTCATTTCATAAAGATCATTTAGAGCAACGTTTTCTCAATAAAAAACATTTTAAATTCGATAATAAATATTGTATAATAGAGAACATTGTATTTAATAAAATATTTTTTATCTAATAAAGCCATTTTATATTTGATAAAATATTTTCATTTCATAAACACATTTTATATTTAATAAAAAAATATTTACAAAGAACATTTTATATTTAATAAAATATTTTCTATTTAATAAAGAACATTTAGAGCAACGTTTTCTCAAAAAAACATTTTAAATTCTATAATAAATGTTGTTTAATAAGGAACATTATATTTAATAAAATATTTTTTATCTAATAAAGCCATTTTATATTTAATAAAATATGTTCTTTTCATAAAGACATTTTATATTTAATAAAAAAATATTTACAAAGAACATTTTATATTTACTAAAACATTTTGTATTTAATAGAGAACATTTTATATTTAATAAAATATTTTCATTTCATAAAGATCATTTAGAGCAACGTTTTCTCAATAAAAAACATTTTAAATGCGATAATAAATGTTGTATAATAAAGAACATTATATTTAATAAAATATTTTCTATTTAATAAGGAACATTTTATATTTAATAAAGTATGTTTATTTAAAAAAAAACTTTTTATATTTGATAAAATATTTTCATTTCATAAAGACATTTTATATTTAATAAAAAATATTTACAAAGAACATTTTATATTTACTAAAACATTTTGTATTTAATAAAGAACATTTTATATTTAATAAAACATTTTGTGTTTAATAGAGAACATTTTATATTTAATAAAATATTTTCATTTCATAAAGATCATTTAGAGCAACGTTTTCTCAATAAAAAACATTTTAAATTCGATAATAAATGTTGTATAATAAAGAACATTATATTTAATAAAATATTTTCTATTTAATAAGGAACATTTTATGTTTAATAAAATATGTTTATTTAAAAAAGAAAATTTTATATTTAATAAAATATTTTCATTTCATAAAGAACATTTTATATTCAATAAAATAAACCTTTATTTTAATATAGAATATTTTACAGCAAGAACGTTTTTTCAAACGTTCACATGCTAACAAAGGAGCACGAGGCTAATCCTGACACTGTGACAGGAGTCTGTCTGCTGTTTATTTTTGGTACCGGGCACCATAACGAAAACAATAGTGTATTTAATAAAATAATTTTTATTTAATAAAGTACATTTAGAAGAAACAACATTTTATCAAACGCTCCAGTGCTAATAAAGAACATTTTATATTTAATAAAATACATTTTTTATTTAATAAAGAAAATTTAGAGCAACGACGTTTTGTCAAAGGCTCACGTGCTAATAAAGATCATTTTATATTTAATAAAATACATTTTATTTTTTATTTATTTAATTTTATTTAATTAAGCCCGGCCCTGACGAGCTGCCGATGCGGAGGTGGGTGAGCCGTAACAATTGTATATTTAATAAAAAAATTGATTTACAATGAATATTTTATATTTAATAAAATATTTTCTATTTAATAAGGAACATTTTATATTTAGTAAAATATTTTTTATTTAATAAGGAACATTTTATATTTAATAAAATATTTTTTATTTAATAAAGACATTTTATATTTAATAAAAAATATTTACAAAGAACATTTTATATTTACTAAAACATTTTCATTTCATAAAGATCATTTAGAGCAACGTTTTCTCAATAAAAAACATTTTAAATTCGATAATAAATGTTGTATAATAAAGAACATTATATTTAATAAAATATTTTCTATTTAATAAGGAACATTTTATATTTAATAAAGTATGTTTATTTAAAAAAAAACTTTTTATATTTGATAAAATATTTTCATTTCATAAAGACATTTTATATTTAATAAAAAATATTTACAAAGAACATTTTATATTTACTAAAACATTTTGTATTTAATAAAGAACATTTTATATTTAATAAAACATTTTGTGTTTAATAGAGAACATTTTATATTTAATAAAATATTTTCATTTCATAAAGATCATTTAGAGCAACGTTTTCTCAATAAAAAACATTTTAAATTCGATAATAAATATTGTATAATAGAGAACATTGTATTTAATAAAATATTTTTTATCTAATAAAGCCATTTTATATTTGATAAAATATTTTCATTTCATAAAGACATTTTATATTTAATAAAAAAATATTTACAAAGAACATTTTATATTTAATAAAATATTTTCTATTTAATAAAGAACATTTAGAGCAACGTTTTCTCAAAAAAACATTTTAAATTCTATAATAAATGTTGTTTAATAAGGAACATTATATTTAATAAAATATTTTTTATCTAATAAAGCCATTTTATATTTAATAAAATATGTTCTTTTCATAAAGACATTTTATATTTAATAAAAAAATATTTACAAAGAACATTTTATATTTACTAAAACATTTTGTATTTAATAGAGAACATTTTATATTTACTAAAACATTTTATGTTTAATAGAGAACATTTTACATTTAATAAAATATTTTTTATTTAATAAAGAACATTTAGAGCAACGTTTTCTCAAAAAAACATTTTAAATTCTGTAATAAATGTTGTTTAATAAAGAACATTACATTTAACAAAATACTTTTTATTTAATAAGGAACATTTTATATTTAATAAAATATTTTTTATCTAATAAAGCCATTTTATATTTGATAAAATATTTTCATTTCATAAAGACATTTTATATTTAATAAAAAAATATTTACAAAGAACATTTTATATTTAATAAAATATTTTCTATTTAATAAAGAACATTTAGAGCAACGTTTTCTCAAAAAAACATTTTAAATTCTATAATAAATGTTGTTTAATAAGGAACATTATATTTAATAAAATATTTTTTATCTAATAAAGCCATTTTATATTTAATAAAATATGTTCTTTTCATAAAGACATTTTATATTTAATAAAAAAATATTTACAAAGAACATTTTATATTTACTAAAACATTTTGTATTTAATAGAGAACATTTTATATTTAATAAAATATTTTCATTTCATAAAGATCATTTAGAGCAACGTTTTCTCAATAAAAAACATTTTAAATGCGATAATAAATGTTGTATAATAAAGAACATTATATTTAATAAAATATTTTATATTTAATAAGGAACATTTTATATTTAATAAAGTATGTTTATTTAAAAAAAAACTTTTTATATTTGATAAAATATTTTCATTTCATAAAGACATTTTATATTTAATAAAAAATATTTACAAAGAACATTTTATATTTACTAAAACATTTTGTATTTAATAAAGAACATTTTATATTTAATAAAACATTTTGTGTTTAATAGAGAACATTTTATATTTAATAAAATATTTTCATTTCATAAAGATCATTTAGAGCAACGTTTTCTCAATAAAAAACATTTTAAATTCGATAATAAATGTTGTATAATAAAGAACATTATATTTAATAAAATATTTTCTATTTAATAAGGAACATTTTATGTTTAATAAAATATGTTTATTTAAAAAAGAAAATTTTATATTTAATAAAATATTTTCATTTCATAAAGAACATTTTATATTCAATAAAATAAACCTTTATTTTAATATAGAATATTTTACGGCAAGAACGTTTTTTCAAACGTTCACATGCTAACAAAGGAGCACGAGGCTAATCCTGACACTGTGACAGGAGTCTGTCTGCTGTTTATTTTTGGTACCGGGCACCATAACGAAAACAATAGTGTATTTAATAAAATAATTTTTATTTAATAAAGTACATTTAGAAGAAACAACATTTTATCAAACGCTCCAGTGCTAATAAAGAACATTTTATATTTAATAAAATACATTTTTTATTTAATAAAGAAAATTTAGAGCAACGACGTTTTGTCAAAGGCTCACGTGCTAATAAAGATCATTTTATATTTAATAAAATACATTTTATTTTTTATTTATTTAATTTTAATTAATTAAGCCCGGCCCTGACGAGCTGCCGATGCGGAGGTGGGTGAGCCGTAACAATTGTATATTTAATAAAAAAATTGATTTACAATGAATATTTTATATTTAATAAAATATTTTCTATTTAATAAGGAACATTTTATATTTAGTAAAATATTTTTTATTTAATAAGGAACATTTTATATTTAATAAAATATTTTTTATTTAATAAAGACATTTTATATTTAATAAAAAATATTTACAAAGAACATTTTATATTTACTAAAACATTTTCATTTCATAAAGATCATTTAGAGCAACGTTTTCTCAATAAAAAACATTTTAAATTCGATAATAAATGTTGTATAATAAAGAACATTATATTTAATAAAATATTTTCTATTTAATAAGGAACATTTTATATTTAATAAAGTATGTTTATTTAAAAAAAAACTTTTTATATTTGATAAAATATTTTCATTTCATAAAGACATTTTATATTTAATAAAAAATATTTACAAAGAACATTTTATATTTACTAAAACATTTTGTATTTAATAAAGAACATTTTATATTTAATAAAACATTTTGTGTTTAATAGAGAACATTTTATATTTAATAAAATATTTTCATTTCATAAAGATCATTTAGAGCAACGTTTTCTCAATAAAAAACATTTTAAATTCGATAATAAATATTGTATAATAGAGAACATTGTATTTAATAAAATATTTTTTATCTAATAAAGCCATTTTATATTTGATAAAATATTTTCATTTCATAAAGACATTTTATATTTAATAAAAAAATATTTACAAAGAACATTTTATATTTAATAAAATATTTTCTATTTAATAAAGAACATTTAGAGCAACGTTTTCTCAAAAAAACATTTTAAATTCTATAATAAATGTTGTTTAATAAGGAACATTATATTTAATAAAATATTTTTTATCTAATAAAGCCATTTTATATTTAATAAAATATGTTCTTTTCATAAAGACATTTTATATTTAATAAAAAAATATTTACAAAGAACATTTTATATTTACTAAAACATTTTGTATTTAATAGAGAACATTTTATATTTACTAAAACATTTTATGTTTAATAGAGAACATTTTACATTTAATAAAATATTTTTTATTTAATAAAGAACATTTAGAGCAACGTTTTCTCAAAAAAACATTTTAAATTCTGTAATAAATGTTGTTTAATAAAGAACATTACATTTAACAAAATACTTTTTATTTAATAAGGAACATTTTATATTTAATAAAATATTTTTTATCTAATAAAGCCATTTTATATTTGATAAAATATTTTCATTTCATAAAGACATTTTATATTTAATAAAAAAATATTTACAAAGAACATTTTATATTTAATAAAATATTTTCTATTTAATAAAGAACATTTAGAGCAACGTTTTCTCAAAAAAACATTTTAAATTCTATAATAAATGTTGTTTAATAAGGAACATTATATTTAATAAAATATTTTTTATCTAATAAAGCCATTTTATATTTAATAAAATATGTTCTTTTCATAAAGACATTTTATATTTAATAAAACATTTTGTATTTAATAGAGAACATTTTATATTTAATAAAATATTTTCATTTCATAAAGATCATTTAGAGCAACGTTTTCTCAATAAAAAACATTTTAAATTCGATAATAAATGTTGTATAATAAAGAACATTATATTTAATAAAATATTTTCTATTTAATAAGGAACATTTTATATTTAATAAAGTATGTTTATTTAAAAAAAAACTTTTTATATTTGATAAAATATTTTCATTTCATAAAGACATTTTATATTTAATAAATATATTTACAAAGAACATTTTATATTTACTAAAACATTTTGTATTTAATAAAGAACATTTTATATTTAATAAAACATTTTGTGTTTAATAGAGAACATTTTATATTTAATAAAATATTTTTATTTCATAAAGATCATTTAGAGCAACGTTTTCTCAATAAAAAACATTTTAAATTCGATAATAAATATTGTATAATAGAGAACATTGTATTTAATAAAATATTTTTTATCTAATAAAGCCATTTTATATTTGATAAAATATTTTCATTTCATAAAGACATTTTATATTTAATAAAAAAATATTTACAAAGAACATTTTATATTTAATAAAATATTTTCTATTTAATAAAGAACATTTAGAGCAACGTTTTCTCAAAAAAAACATTTTAAATTCTATAATAAATGTTGTTTAATAAGGAACATTATATTTAATAAAATATTTTTTATCTAATAAAGCCATTTTATATTTAATAAAATATGTTCTTTTCATAAAGACATTTTATATTTAATAAAAAAATATTTACAAAGAACATTTTATATTTACTAAAACATTTTGTATTTAATAGAGAACATTTTATATTTAATAAAATATTTTCATTTCATAAAGATCATTTAGAGCAACGTTTTCTCAATAAAAAACATTTTAAATGCGATAATAAATGTTGTATAATAAAGAACATTATATTTAATAAAATATTTTCTATTTAATAAGGAACATTTTATATTTAATAAAGTATGTTTATTTAAAAAAAAACTTTTTATATTTGATAAAATATTTTCATTTCATAAAGACATTTTATATTTAATAAAAAATATTTACAAAGAACATTTTATATTTACTAAAACATTTTGTATTTAATAAAGAACATTTTATATTTAATAAAACATTTTGTGTTTAATAGAGAACATTTTATATTTAATAAAATATTTTCATTTCATAAAGATCATTTAGAGCAACGTTTTCTCAATAAAAAACATTTTAAATTCGATAATAAATGTTGTATAATAAAGAACATTATATTTAATAAAATATTTTCTATTTAATAAGGAACATTTTATGTTTAATAAAATATGTTTATTTAAAAAAGAAAATTTTATATTTAATAAAATATTTTCATTTCATAAAGAACATTTTATATTCAATAAAATAAACCTTTATTTTAATATAGAATATTTTACAGCAAGAACGTTTTTTCAAACGTTCACATGCTAACAAAGGAGCACGAGGCTAATCCTGACACTGTGACAGGAGTCTGTCTGCTGTTTATTTTTGGTACCGGGCACCATAACGAAAACAATAGTGTATTTAATAAAATAATTTTTATTTAATAAAGTACATTTAGAAGAAACAACATTTTATCAAACGCTCCAGTGCTAATAAAGAACATTTTATATTTAATAAAATACATTTTTTATTTAATAAAGAAAATTTAGAGCAACGACGTTTTGTCAAAGGCTCACGTGCTAATAAAGATCATTTTATATTTAATAAAATACATTTTATTTTTTATTTATTTAATTTTATTTAATTAAGCCCGGCCCTGACGAGCTGCCGATGCGGAGGTGGGTGAGCCGTAACAATTGTATATTTAATAAAAAAATTGATTTACAATGAATATTTTATATTTAATAAAATATTTTCTATTTAATAAGGAACATTTTATATTTAGTAAAATATTTTTTATTTAATAAGGAACATTTTATATTTAATAAAATATTTTTTATTTAATAAAGACATTTTATATTTAATAAAAAATATTTACAAAGAACATTTTATATTTACTAAAACATTTTCATTTCATAAAGATCATTTAGAGCAACGTTTTCTCAATAAAAAACATTTTAAATTCGATAATAAATGTTGTATAATAAAGAACATTATATTTAATAAAATATTTTCTATTTAATAAGGAACATTTTATATTTAATAAAGTATGTTTATTTAAAAAAAAACTTTTTATATTTGATAAAATATTTTCATTTCATAAAGACATTTTATATTTAATAAAAAATATTTACAAAGAACATTTTATATTTACTAAAACATTTTGTATTTAATAGAGAACATTTTATATTTAATAAAATATTTTCATTTCATAAAGATCATTTAGAGCAACGTTTTCTCAATAAAAAACATTTTAAATGCGATAATAAATGTTGTATAATAAAGAACATTATATTTAATAAAATATTTTCTATTTAATAAGGAACATTTTATATTTAATAAAGTATGTTTATTTAAAAAAAAACTTTTTATATTTGATAAAATATTTTCATTTCATAAAGACATTTTATATTTAATAAAAAATATTTACAAAGAACATTTTATATTTACTAAAACATTTTGTATTTAATAAAGAACATTTTATATTTAATAAAACATTTTGTGTTTAATAGAGAACATTTTATATTTAATAAAATATTTTCATTTCATAAAGATCATTTAGAGCAACGTTTTCTCAATAAAAAACATTTTAAATTCGATAATAAATGTTGTATAATAAAGAACATTATATTTAATAAAATATTTTCTATTTAATAAGGAACATTTTATGTTTAATAAAATATGTTTATTTAAAAAAGAAAATTTTATATTTAATAAAATATTTTCATTTCATAAAGAACATTTTATATTCAATAAAATAAACCTTTATTTTAATATAGAATATTTTACAGCAAGAACGTTTTTTCAAACGTTCACATGCTAACAAAGGAGCACGAGGCTAATCCTGACACTGTGACAGGAGTCTGTCTGCTGTTTATTTTTGGTACCGGGCACCATAACGAAAACAATAGTGTATTTAATAAAATAATTTTTATTTAATAAAGTACATTTAGAAGAAACAACATTTTATCAAACGCTCCAGTGCTAATAAAGAACATTTTATATTTAATAAAATACATTTTTTATTTAATAAAGAAAATTTAGAGCAACGACGTTTTGTCAAAGGCTCACGTGCTAATAAAGATCATTTTATATTTAATAAAATACATTTTATTTTTTATTTATTTAATTTTATTTAATTAAGCCCGGCCCTGACGAGCTGCCGATGCGGAGGTGGGTGAGCCGTAACAATTGTATATTTAATAAAAAAATTGATTTACAATGAATATTTTATATTTAATAAAATATTTTCTATTTAATAAGGAACATTTTATATTTAGTAAAATATTTTTTATTTAATAAGGAACATTTTATATTTAATAAAATATTTTTTATTTAATAAAGACATTTTATATTTAATAAAAAATATTTACAAAGAACATTTTATATTTACTAAAACATTTTCATTTCATAAAGATCATTTAGAGCAACGTTTTCTCAATAAAAAACATTTTAAATTCGATAATAAATGTTGTATAATAAAGAACATTATATTTAATAAAATATTTTCTATTTAATAAGGAACATTTTATATTTAATAAAGTATGTTTATTTAAAAAAAAACTTTTTATATTTGATAAAATATTTTCATTTCATAAAGACATTTTATATTTAATAAAAAATATTTACAAAGAACATTTTATATTTACTAAAACATTTTGTATTTAATAAAGAACATTTTATATTTAATAAAACATTTTGTGTTTAATAGAGAACATTTTATATTTAATAAAATATTTTCATTTCATAAAGATCATTTAGAGCAACGTTTTCTCAATAAAAAACATTTTAAATTCGATAATAAATATTGTATAATAGAGAACATTGTATTTAATAAAATATTTTTTATCTAATAAAGCCATTTTATATTTGATAAAATATTTTCATTTCATAAAGACATTTTATATTTAATAAAAAAATATTTACAAAGAACATTTTATATTTAATAAAATATTTTCTATTTAATAAAGAACATTTAGAGCAACGTTTTCTCAAAAAAACATTTTAAATTCTATAATAAATGTTGTTTAATAAGGAACATTATATTTAATAAAATATTTTTTATCTAATAAAGCCATTTTATATTTAATAAAATATGTTCTTTTCATAAAGACATTTTATATTTAATAAAAAAATATTTACAAAGAACATTTTATATTTACTAAAACATTTTGTATTTAATAGAGAACATTTTATATTTACTAAAACATTTTATGTTTAATAGAGAACATTTTACATTTAATAAAATATTTTTTATTTAATAAAGAACATTTAGAGCAACGTTTTCTCAAAAAAACATTTTAAATTCTGTAATAAATGTTGTTTAATAAAGAACATTACATTTAACAAAATACTTTTTATTTAATAAGGAACATTTTATATTTAATAAAATATTTTTTATCTAATAAAGCCATTTTATATTTGATAAAATATTTTCATTTCATAAAGACATTTTATATTTAATAAAAAAATATTTACAAAGAACATTTTATATTTAATAAAATATTTTCTATTTAATAAAGAACATTTAGAGCAACGTTTTCTCAAAAAAACATTTTAAATTCTATAATAAATGTTGTTTAATAAGGAACATTATATTTAATAAAATATTTTTTATCTAATAAAGCCATTTTATATTTAATAAAATATGTTCTTTTCATAAAGACATTTTATATTTAATAAAAAAATATTTACAAAGAACATTTTATATTTACTAAAACATTTTGTATTTAATAGAGAACATTTTATATTTAATAAAATATTTTCATTTCATAAAGATCATTTAGAGCAACGTTTTCTCAATAAAAAACATTTTAAATTCGATAATAAATGTTGTATAATAAAGAACATTATATTTAATAAAATATTTTCTATTTAATAAGGAACATTTTATGTTTAATAAAATATGTTTATTTAAAAAAGAAAATTTTATATTTAATAAAATATTTTCATTTCATAAAGAACATTTTATATTCAATAAAATAAACCTTTATTTTAATATAGAATATTTTACAGCAAGAACGTTTTTTCAAACGTTCACATGCTAACAAAGGAGCACGAGGCTAATCCTGACACTGTGACAGGAGTCTGTCTGCTGTTTATTTTTGGTACCGGGCACCATAACGAAAACAATAGTGTATTTAATAAAATAATTTTTATTTAATAAAGTACATTTAGAAGAAACAACATTTTATCAAACGCTCCAGTGCTAATAAAGAACATTTTATATTTAATAAAATACATTTTTTATTTAATAAAGAAAATTTAGAGCAACGACGTTTTGTCAAAGGCTCACGTGCTAATAAAGATCATTTTATATTTAATAAAATACATTTTATTTTTTATTTATTTAATTTTATTTAATTAAGCCCGGCCCTGACGAGCTGCCGATGCGGAGGTGGGTGAGCCGTAACAATTGTATATTTAATAAAAAAATTGATTTACAATGAATATTTTATATTTAATAAAATATTTTCTATTTAATAAGGAACATTTTATATTTAGTAAAATATTTTTTATTTAATAAGGAACATTTTATATTTAATAAAATATTTTTTATTTAATAAAGACATTTTATATTTAATAAAAAATATTTACAAAGAACATTTTATATTTACTAAAACATTTTCATTTCATAAAGATCATTTAGAGCAACGTTTTCTCAATAAAAAACATTTTAAATTCGATAATAAATGTTGTATAATAAAGAACATTATATTTAATAAAATATTTTCTATTTAATAAGGAACATTTTATATTTAATAAAGTATGTTTATTTAAAAAAAACTTTTTATATTTGATAAAATATTTTCATTTCATAAAGACATTTTATATTTAATAAAAAATATTTACAAAGAACATTTTATATTTACTAAAACATTTTGTATTTAATAAAGAACATTTTATATTTAATAAAACATTTTGTGTTTAATAGAGAACATTTTATATTTAATAAAATATTTTCATTTCATAAAGATCATTTAGAGCAACTTTTTCTCAATAAAAAACATTTTAAATTCGATAATAAATATTGTATAATAGAGAACATTGTATTTAATAAAATATTTTTTATCTAATAAAGCCATTTTATATTTGATAAAATATTTTCATTTCATAAAGACATTTTATATTTAATAAAAAAATATTTACAAAGAACATTTTATATTTAATAAAATATTTTCTATTTAATAAAGAACATTTAGAGCAACGTTTTCTCAAAAAAACATTTTAAATTCTATAATAAATGTTGTTTAATAAGGAACATTATATTTAATAAAATATTTTTTATCTAATAAAGCCATTTTATATTTAATAAAATATGTTCTTTTCATAAAGACATTTTATATTTAATAAAAAAATATTTACAAAGAACATTTTATATTTACTAAAACATTTTGTATTTAATAGAGAACATTTTATATTTACTAAAACATTTTATGTTTAATAGAGAACATTTTACATTTAATAAAATATTTTTTATTTAATAAAGAACATTTAGAGCAACGTTTTCTCAAAAAAACATTTTAAATTCTGTAATAAATGTTGTTTAATAAAGAACATTACATTTAACAAAATACTTTTTATTTAATAAGGAACATTTTATATTTAATAAAATATTTTTTATCTAATAAAGCCATTTTATATTTGATAAAATATTTTCATTTCATAAAGACATTTTATATTTAATAAAAAAATATTTACAAAGAACATTTTATATTTAATAAAATATTTTCTATTTAATAAAGAACATTTAGAGCAACGTTTTCTCAAAAAAACATTTTAAATTCTATAATAAATGTTGTTTAATAAGGAACATTATATTTAATAAAATATTTTTTATCTAATAAAGCCATTTTATATTTAATAAAATATGTTCTTTTCATAAAGACATTTTATATTTAATAAAAAAATATTTACAAAGAACATTTTATATTTACTAAAACATTTTGTATTTAATAGAGAACATTTTATATTTAATAAAATATTTTCATTTCATAAAGATCATTTAGAGCAACGTTTTCTCAATAAAAAACATTTTAAATGCGATAATAAATGTTGTATAATAAAGAACATTATATTTAATAAAATATTTTCTATTTAATAAGGAACATTTTATATTTAATAAAGTATGTTTATTTAAAAAAAAACTTTTTATATTTGATAAAATATTTTCATTTCATAAAGACATTTTATATTTAATAAAAAATATTTACAAAGAACATTTTATATTTACTAAAACATTTTGTATTTAATAAAGAACATTTTATATTTAATAAAACATTTTGTGTTTAATAGAGAACATTTTATATTTAATAAAATATTTTCATTCCATAAAGATCATTTAGAGCAACGTTTTCTCAATAAAAAACATTTTAAATTCGATAATAAATGTTGTATAATAAAGAACATTATATTTAATAAAATATTTTCTATTTAATAAGGAACATTTTATGTTTAATAAAATATGTTTATTTAAAAAAGAAAATTTTATATTTAATAAAATATTTTCATTTCATAAAGAACATTTTATATTCAATAAAATAAACCTTTATTTTAATATAGAATATTTTACAGCAAGAACGTTTTTTCAAACGTTCACATGCTAACAAAGGAGCACGAGGCTAATCCTGACACTGT
Organism: Lampris incognitus; assembly: GCF_029633865.1. Taxonomy (NCBI): domain Eukaryota; kingdom Metazoa; phylum Chordata; class Actinopteri; order Lampriformes; family Lampridae; genus Lampris; species Lampris incognitus. Next base: position 58,384,131 of record NC_079221.1, read on the forward strand.
GACAGGAGTCTGTCTGCTGTTTATTTTTGGTACCGGGCACCATAACGAAAACAATAGTGTATTTAATAAAATAATTTTTATTTAATAAAGTACATTTAGAAGAAACAACATTTTATCAAACGCTCCAGTGCTAATAAAGAACATTTTATATTTAATAAAATACATTTTTTATTTAATAAAGAAAATTTAGAGCAACGACGTTTTGTCAAAGGCTCACGTGCTAATAAAGATCATTTTATATTTAATAAAATACATTTTATTTTTTATTTATTTAATTTTATTTAATTAAGCCCGGCCCTGACGAGCTGCCGATGCGGAGGTGGGTGAGCCGTAACAATTGTATATTTAATAAAAAAATTGATTTACAATGAATATTTTATATTTAATAAAATATTTTCTATTTAATAAGGAACATTTTATATTTAGTAAAATATTTTTTATTTAATAAGGAACATTTTATATTTAATAAAATATTTTTTATTTAATAAAGACATTTTATATTTAATAAAAAATATTTACAAAGAACATTTTATATTTACTAAAACATTTTCATTTCATAAAGATCATTTAGAGCAACGTTTTCTCAATAAAAAACATTTTAAATTCGATAATAAATGTTGTATAATAAAGAACATTATATTTAATAAAATATTTTCTATTTAATAAGGAACATTTTATATTTAATAAAGTATGTTTATTTAAAAAAAACTTTTTATATTTGATAAAATATTTTCATTTCATAAAGACATTTTATATTTAATAAAAAATATTTACAAAGAACATTTTATATTTACTAAAACATTTTGTATTTAATAAAGAACATTTTATATTTAATAAAACATTTTGTGTTTAATAGAGAACATTTTATATTTAATAAAATATTTTCATTTCATAAAGATCATTTAGAGCAACGTTTTCTCAATAAAAAACATTTTAAATTCGATAATAAATATTGTATAATAGAGAACATTGTATTTAATAAAATATTTTTTATCTAATAAAGCCATTTTATATTTGATAAAATATTTTCATTTCATAAAGACATTTTATATTTAATAAAAAAATATTTACAAAGAACATTTTATATTTAATAAAATATTTTCTATTTAATAAAGAACATTTAGAGCAACGTTTTCTCAAAAAAACATTTTAAATTCTATAATAAATGTTGTTTAATAAGGAACATTATATTTAATAAAATATTTTTTATCTAATAAAGCCATTTTATATTTAATAAAATATGTTCTTTTCATAAAGACATTTTATATTTAATAAAAAAATATTTACAAAGAACATTTTATATTTACTAAAACATTTTGTATTTAATAGAGAACATTTTATATTTAATAAAATATTTTCATTTCATAAAGATCATTTAGAGCAACGTTTTCTCAATAAAAAACATTTTAAATTCGATAATAAATGTTGTATAATAAAGAACATTATATTTAATAAAATATTTTCTATTTAATAAGGAACATTTTATATTTAATAAAGTATGTTTATTTAAAAAAAAACTTTTTATATTTGATAAAATATTTTCATTTCATAAAGACATTTTATATTTAATAAATATATTTACAAAGAACATTTTATATTTACTAAAACATTTTGTATTTAATAAAGAACATTTTATATTTAATAAAACATTTTGTGTTTAATAGAGAACATTTTATATTTAATAAAATATTTTTATTTCATAAAGATCATTTAGAGCAACGTTTTCTCAATAAAAAACATTTTAAATTCGATAATAAATATTGTATAATAGAGAACATTGTATTTAATAAAATATTTTTTATCTAATAAAGCAATTTTATATTTGATAAAATATTTTCATTTCATAAAGACATTTTATATTTAATAAAAAAATATTTACAAAGAACATTTTATATTTAATAAAATATTTTCTATTTAATAAAGAACATTTAGAGCAACGTTTTCTCAAAAAAACATTTTAAATTCTATAATAAATGTTGTTTAATAAGGAACATTATATTTAATAAAATATTTTTTATCTAATAAAGCCATTTTATATTTAATAAAATATGTTCTTTTCATAAAGACATTTTATATTTAATAAAAAAATATTTACAAAGAACATTTTATATTTACTAAAACATTTTGTATTTAATAGAGAACATTTTATATTTACTAAAACATTTTATGTTTAATAGAGAACATTTTACATTTAATAAAATATTTTTTATTTAATAAAGAACATTTAGAGCAACGTTTTCTCAAAAAAACATTTTAAATTCTGTAATAAATGTTGTTTAATAAAGAACATTACATTTAATAAAATACTTTTTATTTAATAAGGAACATTTTATATTTAATAAAATATTTTTTATCTAATAAAGCCATTTTATATTTGATAAAATATTTTCATTTCATAAAGACATTTTATATTTAATAAAAAAATATTTACAAAGAACATTTTATATTTAATAAAATATTTTCTATTTAATAAAGAACATTTAGAGCAACGTTTTCTCAAAAAAAACATTTTAAATTCTATAATAAATGTTGTTTAATAAGGAACATTATATTTAATAAAATATTTTTTATCTAATAAAGCCATTTTATATTTAATAAAATATGTTCTTTTCATAAAGACATTTTATATTTAATAAAAAAATATTTACAAAGAACATTTTATATTTACTAAAACATTTTGTATTTAATAGAGAACATTTTATATTTAATAAAATATTTTCATTTCATAAAGATCATTTAGAGCAACGTTTTCTCAATAAAAAACATTTTAAATGCGATAATAAATGTTGTATAATAAAGAACATTATATTTAATAAAATATTTTCTATTTAATAAGGAACATTTTATATTTAATAAAGTATGTTTATTTAAAAAAAAACTTTTTATATTTGATAAAATATTTTCATTTCATAAAGACATTTTATATTTAATAAAAAATATTTACAAAGAACATTTTATATTTACTAAAACATTTTGTATTTAATAAAGAACATTTTATATTTAATAAAACATTTTGTGTTTAATAGAGAACATTTTATATTTAATAAAATATTTTCATTTCATAAAGATCATTTAGAGCAACGTTTTCTCAATAAAAAACATTTTAAATTCGATAATAAATGTTGTATAATAAAGAACATTATATTTAATAAAATATTTTCTATTTAATAAGGAACATTTTATGTTTAATAAAATATGTTTATTTAAAAAAGAAAATTTTATATTTAATAAAATATTTTCATTTCATAAAGAACATTTTATATTCAATAAAATAAACCTTTATTTTAATATAGAATATTTTACAGCAAGAACGTTTTTTCAAACGTTCACATGCTAACAAAGGAGCACGAGGCTAATCCTGACACTGTGACAGGAGTCTGTCTGCTGTTTATTTTTGGTACCGGGCACCATAACGAAAACAATAGTGTATTTAATAAAATAATTTTTATTTAATAAAGTACATTTAGAAGAAACAACATTTTATCAAACGCTCCAGTGCTAATAAAGAACATTTTATATTTAATAAAATACATTTTTTATTTAATAAAGAAAATTTAGAGCAACGACGTTTTGTCAAAGGCTCATGTGCTAATAAAGATCATTTTATATTTAATAAAATACATTTTATTTTTTATTTATTTAATTTTATTTAATTAAGCCCGGCCGTGACGAGCTGCCGATGCGGAGGTGGGTGAGCCGTAACAATTGTATATTTAATAAAAAAATTGATTTACAATGAATATTTTATATTTAATAAAATATTTTCTATTTAATAAGGAACATTTTATATTTAGTAAAATATTTTTTATTTAATAAGGAACATTTTATATTTAATAAAATATTTTTTATTTAATAAAGACATTTTATATTTAATAAAAAATATTTACAAAGAACATTTTATATTTACTAAAACATTTTCATTTCATAAAGATCATTTAGAGCAACGTTTTCTCAATAAAAAACATTTTAAATTCGATAATAAATGTTGTATAATAAAGAACATTATATTTAATAAAATATTTTCTATTTAATAAGGAACATTTTATATTTAATAAAGTATGTTTATTTAAAAAAAACTTTTTATATTTGATAAAATATTTTCATTTCATAAAGACATTTTATATTTAATAAAAAATATTTACAAAGAACATTTTATATTTACTAAAACATTTTGTATTTAATAAAGAACATTTTATATTTAATAAAACATTTTGTGTTTAATAGAGAACATTTTATATTTAATAAAATATTTTCATTTCATAAAGATCATTTAGAGCAACGTTTTCTCAATAAAAAACATTTTAAATTCGATAATAAATATTGTATAATAGAGAACATTGTATTTAATAAAATATTTTTTATCTAATAAAGCCATTTTATATTTGATAAAATATTTTCATTTCATAAAGACATTTTATATTTAATAAAAAAATATTTACAAAGAACATTTTATATTTAATAAAATATTTTCTATTTAATAAAGAACATTTAGAGCAACGTTTTCTCAAAAAAACATTTTAAATTCTATAATAAATGTTGTTTAATAAGGAACATTATATTTAATAAAATATTTTTTATCTAATAAAGCCATTTTATATTTAATAAAATATGTTCTTTTCATAAAGACATTTTATATTTAATAAAAAAATATTTACAAAGAACATTTTATATTTACTAAAACATTTTGTATTTAATAGAGAACATTTTATATTTACTAAAACATTTTATGTTTAATAGAGAACATTTTACATTTAATAAAATATTTTTTATTTAATAAAGAACATTTAGAGCAACGTTTTCTCAAAAAAACATTTTAAATTCTGTAATAAATGTTGTTTAATAAAGAACATTACATTTAACAAAATACTTTTTATTTAATAAGGAACATTTTATATTTAATAAAATATTTTTTATCTAATAAAGCCATTTTATATTTGATAAAATATTTTCATTTCATAAAGACATTTTATATTTAATAAAAAAATATTTACAAAGAACATTTTATATTTAATAAAATATTTTCTATTTAATAAAGAACATTTAGAGCAACGTTTTCTCAAAAAAACATTTTAAATTCTATAATAAATGTTGTTTAATAAGGAACATTATATTTAATAAAATATTTTTTATCTAATAAAGCCATTTTATATTTAATAAAATATGTTCTTTTCATAAAGACATTTTATATTTAATAAAAAAATATTTACAAAGAACATTTTATATTTACTAAAACATTTTGTATTTAATAGAGAACATTTTATATTTAATAAAATATTTTCATTTCATAAAGATCATTTAGAGCAACGTTTTCTCAATAAAAAACATTTTAAATGCGATAATAAATGTTGTATAATAAAGAACATTATATTTAATAAAATATTTTCTATTTAATAAGGAACATTTTATATTTAATAAAGTATGTTTATTTAAAAAAAAACTTTTTATATTTGATAAAATATTTTCATTTCATAAAGACATTTTATATTTAATAAAAAATATTTACAAAGAACATTTTATATTTACTAAAACATTTTGTATTTAATAAAGAACATTTTATATTTAATAAAACATTTTGTGTTTAATAGAGAACATTTTATATTTAATAAAATATTTTCATTTCATAAAGATCATTTAGAGCAACGTTTTCTCAATAAAAAACATTTTAAATTCGATAATAAATGTTGTATAATAAAGAACATTATATTTAATAAAATATTTTCTATTTAATAAGGAACATTTTATGTTTAATAAAATATGTTTATTTAAAAAAGAAAATTTTATATTTAATAAAATATTTTCATTTCATAAAGAACATTTTATATTCAATAAAATAAACCTTTATTTTAATATAGAATATTTTACAGCAAGAACGTTTTTTCAAACGTTCACATGCTAACAAAGGAGCACGAGGCTAATCCTGACACTGTGACAGGAGTCTGTCTGCTGTTTATTTTTGGTACCGGGCACCATAACGAAAACAATAGTGTATTTAATAAAATAATTTTTATTTAATAAAGTACATTTAGAAGAAACAACATTTTATCAAACGCTCCAGTGCTAATAAAGAACATTTTATATTTAATAAAATACATTTTTTATTTAATAAAGAAAATTTAGAGCAACGACGTTTTGTCAAAGGCTCACGTGCTAATAAAGATCATTTTATATTTAATAAAATACATTTTATTTTTTATTTATTTAATTTTATTTAATTAAGCCCGGCCCTGACGAGCTGCCGATGCGGAGGTGGGTGAGCCGTAACAATTGTATATTTAATAAAAAAATTGATTTACAATGAATATTTTATATTTAATAAAATATTTTCTATTTAATAAGGAACATTTTATATTTAGTAAAATATTTTTTATTTAATAAGGAACATTTTATATTTAATAAAATATTTTTTATTTAATAAAGACATTTTATATTTAATAAAAAATATTTACAAAGAACATTTTATATTTACTAAAACATTTTGTATTTAATAAAGAACATTTTATATTTAATAAAACATTTTGTGTTTAATAGAGAACATTTTATATTTAATAAAATATTTTCATTTCATAAAGATCATTTAGAGCAACGTTTTCTCAATAAAAAACATTTTAAATTCGATAATAAATATTGTATAATAGAGAACATTGTATTTAATAAAATATTTTTTATCTAATAAAGCCATTTTATATTTGATAAAATATTTTCATTTCATAGACATTTTATATTTAATAAAAAAATATTTACAAAGAACATTTTATATTTAATAAAATATTTTCTATTTAATAAAGAACATTTAGAGCAACGTTTTCTCAAAAAAACATTTTAAATTCTATAATAAATGTTGTTTAATAAGGAACATTATATTTAATAAAATATTTTTTATCTAATAAAGCCATTTTATATTTAATAAAATATGTTCTTTTCATAAAGACATTTTATATTTAATAAAAAAATATTTACAAAGAACATTTTATATTTACTAAAACATTTTGTATTTAATAAGGAACATTTTATATTTAATAAAAACATATTTAGAAAGAACATTTTATATTTACTAAAACATTTTTTATTTAATAAAGAACATTTTACATTTAATAAAATATTTTTTATTTAATAAAGAACATTTAGAGCAACGTTTTCTCATTAATAAACATTTTAAATTCGATAATAAATGTTGTATAATAAAGAACATTGTATTTAATAAAATATTTTCTATTTAATAAGGAACATTTTCTATTTAATAAAATATTTTTTATTTAATAAAAAATTATTTACAAAGAACATTTTGTATTTAATAAACATTTTCTATTAATAAAATATGTTCACGTAATAAAGAACATTTTATATTTAATAAAATATTTTCACTTCATAAAGAACATTTTATATTCAATAAAATAAACCTTTCTTTTAATATAGAATATTTTACAGAAACAACGTTTTTTCAAACGTTCACGTGCTAACAAAGGAACACGAGGCTAATCCTGACCCTGAGTGACAGGAGTCTGTCTGCTGTTTAGTTTTGGTACCGGGCACCATAACGAAAACAATAGTGTATTTAATAAAATAATTTTTATTTAATAAATAATTTTTTTAATAAAATAAAATGTTCATTTAATAAATAGCATTTTATATTCAATAAAATATTTTCATTAAATAAAGAACATTTTATATTCAATAAAATATTTTTTATTTAATAAAGAAAATTTAGAGCAATGTTTTCTCAATAAAAAACATTCTAAATTCGATAATAAATGTTGTATAATAAAGAACATTATATTTAATAAAATATTTTCTATTTAATAAGGAACATTTTATATTCAATAAAATATTTTTTATTTATTAAAGAACATTTAGAGCAACGTTTTCTCAAAAAAAACATTTTAAATTCGATAACAAATGTATAATAACGAACATTATATTTAATAAATATTTTCTATTTAATAAGGAACATTTTACATTTAATAAAATATTTTTTATTTAATAAGGAACATTTTATATTTAATAAAAACATATTTACAGAGAACATTTTATATTTACTAAAATATTTTGTATTTAATAAAGAACATTTTCTATTAATAAAATATGTTTACGTAATAAAGAATATTTTATATTTAATAAAATATTTTCATTTCATAAAGAACATTTTATATTCAATAAAATAAACCTTTCTTTTAATATAGAACATTTTACAGAAACAACGTTTTTTCAAACGTTCACGTGCTAACAAAGGAGCACGAGGCTAATCCTGACCCTGAGTGACAGGAGTCTGTCTGCTGTTTAGTTTTGGTACCGGGCACCATAACGAAAACAATAGTGTATTTAATAAAATAATTTTTATTTAATAAATAAATTTTCTTAAATGTTCATTTAATAAATAGCATTTTATATTAAATAAAATATTTTTATCTAATACAGACATTTTATATTTAATAAAAAAATATTTACAAAGAACATTTTATATTTACTAAAACATTTTGTATTTGATAAAGAACATTTTCTATTAATAAAATATTTTTCATTTAATAAAGAACATTTAGAGCAACGTTTTCTCAATAAAAACATTTTAAATTCGATAATAAATGTTGTATAATAAAGAACATTATATTTAATAAAATATTTTCTATTTAATAAGGAACATTTTATATTTAATAAAATATTTTCATTTCATAAAGACATTTTATATTTAATAAAAAAATATTTACAAGGAACATTTTATATTTACTAAAACATTTTGTATTTAATAGAGAACATTTTATATTTAATGAAATATTTTCATTTCATAAAGAACATTTAGAGCAACGTTTTCTCAATAAAAAACATTTTAAATTCGATAATAAATGTTGTATAATAAAGAACATTATATTTAATAAAATATTTTCTATTTAATAAGGAACATTTTATATTTAATAAAACATTTTCATTTCATAAAGAACATTTTATATTCAATAAAATAATCCTTTATTTTAATATAGAATATTTTACAGAAACAACGTTTTTTCAAACGTTCACATGCTAACAAAGGAGCACGAGGCTAATCCTGACCCTGAGTGACAGGAGTCTGTCTGCTGTTTAGTTTTGGTACCGGGCACCATAACGAAAACAATAGTGTATTTAATAAAATAATTTTTATTTAATAAATAATTTTTTTAATAAAATAAAATGTTCATTTAATAAATAGCATTTTATATTCAATAAAATATTTTCATTAAATAAAGAACATTTTATATTCAATAAAATATTTTTTATTTAATAAAGAAAATTTAGAGCAATGTTTTCTCAATAAAAAACATTCTAAATTCGATAATAAATGTTGTATAATAAAGAACATTATATTTAATAAAATATTTTCTATTTAATAAGGAACATTTTATATTCAATAAAATATTTTTTATTTATTAAAGAACATTTAGAGCAACGTTTTCTCAAAAAAAACATTTTAAATTCGATAACAAATGTATAATAACGAACATTATATTTAATAAATATTTTCTATTTAATAAGGAACATTTTACATTTAATAAAATATTTTTTATTTAATAAGGAACATTTTATATTTAATAAAAACATATTTACAGAGAACATTTTATATTTACTAAAATATTTTGTATTTAATAAAGAACATTTTCTATTAATAAAATATGTTTACGTAATAAAGAATATTTTATATTTAATAAAATATTTTCATTTCATAAAGAACATTTTATATTCAATAAAATAAACCTTTCTTTTAATATAGAACATTTTACAGAAACAACGTTTTTTCAAACGTTCACGTGCTAACAAAGGAGCACGAGGCTAATCCTGACCCTGAGTGACAGGAGTCTGTCTGCTGTTTAGTTTTGGTACCGGGCACCATAACGAAAACAATAGTGTATTTAATAAAATAATTTTTATTTAATAAATAAATTTTCTTAAATGTTCATTTAATAAATAGCATTTTATATTAAATAAAATATTTTTATCTAATACAGACATTTTATATTTAATAAAAAAATATTTACAAAGAACATTTTATATTTACTAAAACATTTTGTATTTGATAAAGAACATTTTCTATTAATAAAATATTTTTCATTTAATAAAGAACATTTAGAGCAACGTTTTCTCAATAAAAACATTTTAAATTCGATAATAAATGTTGTATAATAAAGAACATTATATTTAATAAAATATTTTCTATTTAATAAGGAACATTTTATATTTAATAAAATATTTTCATTTCATAAAGACATTTTATATTTAATAAAAAAATATTTACAAGGAACATTTTATATTTACTAAAACATTTTGTATTTAATAGAGAACATTTTATATTTAATAAAATATTTTCATTTCATAAAGAACATTTAGAGCAACGTTTTCTCAATAAAAAACATTTTAAATTCGATAATAAATGTTGTATAATAAAGAACATTATATTTAATAAAATATTTTCTATTTAATAAGGAACATTTTATATTTAATAAAACATTTTCATTTCATAAAGAACATTTTATATTCAATAAAATAATCCTTTATTTTAATATAGAATATTTTACAGCAACCACGTTTTTTCAAACGTTCACATGCTAACAAAGGAGCACGAGGCTAATCCTGACATTGTGACAGGAGTCTGTCTGCTGTTTAGTTTTGGTACCGGGCACCATAACGAAAACAATAGTGTATTTAATAAAATAATTTTTATTTAATAATTTTTTTTAATAAAATAAAATGTTAATTTAATAAATAGCATTTTACATTTAATAAAATATTTTCATCAAATAAAGAATATTTTTTATTTAATAAAATATTTTTTATTTAATAAAGATCATTTAGAGCAACGTTTTCTCAATAAAAAACATTTTAAATTCGATAATAAATGTTGTATAATAAAGGACATTATATTTAATAAAATATTTTCTATTTAATAAGGAACATTTTATATTCAATAAAATACGTTTATTTTAAAAAGAACATTTTATATTTAATAAAATATTTTCATTTCATAAAGAACATTTTATATTCAATAAAATAAACCTTTCTTTTAATATAGAATATTTTACAGAAACAAGGTTTTTTCAAACGTTCACGTGCTAACAAAGGAGCACGAGGCTAATCCTGACCCTGAGTGACAGGAGTCTGTCTGCTGTTTAGTTTTGGTACCGGGCACCATAACGAAAACAATAGTGTATTTAATAAAATAATTTTTATTTAATAAAGTACATTTAGAAGAAACAACATTTTATCAAACGCTCCAGTGCTAATAAAGAACATTTTATATTTAATAAAATACATTTTTTATTTAATAAAGAAAATTTAGAGCAACGACGTTTTGTCAAAGGCTCACGTGCTAATAAAGAACATTTTATATTTAATAAAATACATTTTATTTTTTATTTATTTAATTTTATTTAATTAAGCCCGGCCCTGACGAGCTGCTGGTGTGGAGGTGGGTGAGCCGTAACAATTGTATATTTAATAAAAAAATTGATTTACAATGAATATTTTATATTTAATAAAATATTTTCTATTTAATAAAGACATTTTATATTTAATAAAAAATATTTACAAAGAACATTTTATATTTACTAAAACATTTTGTATTTAATAAAGAACTTTTTCTATTAATAAAATATTTTTTATTTAATAAGGAACATTTTATATTTACTAAAACATTTTGTATTTAATAAAGAACATTTTATATTTAATAAAATATTTTTTATCTAATACAGACATTTTATATTTAATAAAAAAATATTTACAAAGAACATTTTATATTTACTAAAACATTTTGTATTTAATAGAGAACATTTTATATTTAATAAAATATTTTGTATTTAATAGAGAACATTTTATATTTAATAAAATATTTTCATTTCATAAAGAACATTTAGAGCAACGTTTTCTCAAAAAAACATTTTAAATTCTATAATAAATGTTGTTTAATAAGGAACATTATATTTAATAAAATATTTTTTATCTAATAAAGCCATTTTATATTTAATAAAATATGTTCTTTTCATAAAGACATTTTATATTTAATAAAAAAATATTTACAAAGAACATTTTATATTTACTAAAACATTTTGTATTTAATAGAGAACATTTTATATTTAATAAAATATTTTCATTTCATAAAGATCATTTAGAGCAACGTTTTCTCAATAAAAAACATTTTAAATTCGATAATAAATGTTGTATAATAAAGAACATTATATTTAATAAAATATTTTCTATTTAATAAGGAACATTTTATATTTAATAAAGTATGTTTATTTAAAAAAAAACTTTTTATATTTGATAAAATATTTTCATTTCATAAAGACATTTTATATTTAATAAAAAATATTTACAAAGAACATTTTATATTTACTAAAACATTTTGTATTTAATAAAGAACATTTTATATTTAATAAAACATTTTGTATTTAATAGAGAACATTTTATATTTAATAAAACATTTTGTGTTTAATAGAGAACATTTTATATTTAATAAAATATTTTTTATTTAATAAAGAACATTTAGAGCAAAGTTTTCTCAAAAAAACATTTTAAATTCTATAATAAATGTTGTTTAATAAGGAACATTATATTTAATAAAATATTTTTTATCTAATAAAGCCATTTTATATTTAATAAAATATGTTCTTTTCATAAAGACATTTTATATTTAATAAAAAAATATTTACAAAGAACATTTTATATTTACTAAAACATTTTGTATTTAATAGAGAACATTTTATATTTAATAAAATATTTTCATTTCATAAAGATCATTTAGAGCAACGTTTTCTCAATAAAAAACATTTTAAATTCGATAATAAATGTTGTATAATAAAGAACATTATATTTAATAAAATATTTTCTATTTAATAAGGAACATTTTATGTTTAATAAAATATGTTTATTTAAAAAAGAAAATTTTATATTTAATAAAATATTTTCATTTCATAAAGAACATTTTATATTCAATAAAATAAACCTTTATATTAATATAGAATATTTTACAGCAAGAACGTTTTTTCAAACGTTCACATGCTAACAAAGGAGCACGAGGCTAATCCTGACACTGTGACAGGAGTCTGTCTGCTGTTTATTTTTGGTACCGGGCACCATAACGAAAACAATAGTGTATTTAATAAAATAATTTTTATTTAATAAAGTACATTTAGAAGAAACAACATTTTATCAAACGCTCCAGTGCTAATAAAGAACATTTTATATTTAATAAAATACATTTTTTATTTAATAAAGAAAATTTAGAGCAACGACGTTTTGTCAAAGGCTCACGTGCTAATAAAGAACATTTTATATTTAATAAAATACATTTTATTTTTTATTTATTTAATTTTATTTAATTAAGCCCGGCCCTGACGAGCTGCCGGTGTGGAGGTGGGTGAGCCGTAACAATTGTATATTTAATAAAAAAAATGATTTACAATGAATATTTTATATTTAATAAAATATTTTCTATTTAATAAGGAACATTTTATATTTAGTAAAATATTTTTTATTTAATAAGGAACATTTTATATTTAATAAAATATTTTTTATTTAATAAAGACATTTTATATTTAATAAAAAATATTTACAAAGAACATTTTATATTTACTAAAACATTTTGTATTTAATAAGGAACATTTTATATTTAATAAAAACATATTTAGAAAGAACATTTCATATTTACTAAAACATTTTTTATTTAATAAAGAACATTTTACATTTAATAAAATATTTTTTATTTAATAAAGAACATTTAGAGCAACGTTTTCTCATTAATAAACATTTTAAATTCGATAATAAATGTTGTATAATAAAGAACATTGTATTTAATAAAATATTTTCTATTTAATAAGGAACATTTTCTATTTAATAAAATATTTTTTATTTAATAAAAAATTATTTACAAAGAACATTTTGTATTTAATAAACATTTTCTATTAATAAAATATGTTCACGTAATAAAGAACATTTTATATTCAATAAAATAAACCTTTCTTTTAATATAGAATATTTTACAGAAACAACGTTTTTTCAAACGTTCACGTGCTAACAAAGGAACACGAGGCTAATTCTGACCCTGAGTGACAGGAGTCTGTCTGCTGTTTAGTTTTGGTACCGGGCACCATAACGAAAACAATAGTGTATTTAATAAAATAATTTTTATTTAATAAATAATTTTTTTAATAAAATAAAATGTTCATTTAATAAATAGCATTTTATATTCAATAAAATATTTTCATTAAATAAAGAACATTTTATATTCAATAAAATATTTTTTATTTAATAAAGAAAATTTAGAGCAATGTTTTCTCAAGAAAAAACATTCTAAATTCGATAATAAATGTTGTATAATAAAGAACATTATATTTAATAAAATATTTTCTATTTAATAAGGAACATTTTATATTCAATAAAATATTTTTTATTTATTAAAGAACATTTAGAGCAACGTTTTCTCAAAAAAAACATTTTAAATTCGATAACAAATGTATAATAACGAACATTATATTTAATAAATATTTTCTATTTAATAAGGAACATTTTACATTTAATAAAATATTTTTTATTTAATAAGGAACATTTTATATTTAATAAAAACGTATTTACAGAGAACATTTTATATTTACTAAAATATTTTGTATTTAATAAAGAACATTTTCTATTAATAAAATATGTTTACGTAATAACGAATATTTTATATTTAATAAAATATTTTCATTTCATAAAGAACATTTTATATTCAATAAAATAAACCTTTCTTTTAATATAGAACATTTTACAGAAACAACGTTTTTTCAAACGTTCACGTGCTAACAAAGGAGCACGAGGCTAATCCTGACCCTGAGTGACAGGAGTCTGTCTGCTGTTTAGTTTTGGTACCGGGCACCATAACGAAAACAATAGTGTATTTAATAAAATAATTTTTATTTAATAAATAAATTTTCTTAAATGTTCATTTAATAAATAGCATTTTATATTAAATAAAATATTTTTATCTAATACAGACATTTTATATTTAATAAAAAAATATTTACAAAGAACATTTTATATTTACTAAAACATTTTGTATTTGATAAAGAACATTTTCTATTAATAAAATATTTTTCATTTAATAAAGAACATTTAGAGCAACGTTTTCTCAATAAAAACATTTTAAATTCGATAATAAATGTTGTATAATAAAGAACATTATATTTAATAAAATATTTTCTATTTAATAAGGAACATTTTATATTTAATAAAATATTTTCATTTCATAAAGACATTTTATATTTAATAAAAAAATATTTACAAGGAACATTTTATATTTACTAAAACATTTTGTATTTAATAGAGAACATTTTATATTTAATAAAATATTTTCATTTCATAAAGAACATTTAGAGCAACGTTTTCTCAATAAAAAACATTTTAAATTCGATAATAAATGTTGTATAATAAAGAACATTATATTTAATAAAATATTTTCTATTTAATAAGGAACATTTTATATTTAATAAAACATTTTCATTTCATAAAGAACATTTTATATTCAATAAAATAATCCTTTATTTTAATATAGAATATTTTACAGCAACCACGTTTTTTCAAACGTTCACATGCTAACAAAGGAGCACGAGGCTAATCCTGACACTGTGACAGGAGTCTGTCTGCTGTTTAGTTTTGGTACCGGGCACCATAACGAAAACAATAGTGTATTTAATAAAATAATTTTTATTTAATAATTTTTTTTAATAAAATAAAATGTTAATTTAATAAATAGCATTTTACATTTAATAAAATATTTTCATCAAATAAAGAATATTTTTTATTTAATAAAATATTTTTTATTTAATAAAGATCATTTAGAGCAACGTTTTCTCAATAAAAAACATTTTAAATTCGATAATAAATGTTGTATAATAAAGGACATTATATTTAATAAAATATTTTCTATTTAATAAGGAACATTTTATATTCAATAAAATACGTTTATTTTAAAAAGAACATTTTATATTTAATAAAATATTTTCATTTCATAAAGAACATTTTATATTCAATAAAATAAACGTTTCTTTTAATATAGAATATTTTACAGAAACAAGGTTTTTTCAAACGTTCACGTGCTAACAAAGGAGCACGAGGCTAATCCTGACCCTGAGTGACAGGAGTCTGTCTGCTGTTTAGTTTTGGTACCGGGCACCATAACGAAAACAATAGTGTATTTAATAAAATAATTTTTATTTAATAAATAAATTTTCTTAAATGTTCATTTAATAAATAGCATTTTATATTAAATAAAATATTTTTATCTAATACAGACATTTTATATTTAATAAAAAAATATTTACAAAGAACATTTTATATTTACTAAAACATTTTGTATTTGATAAAGAACATTTTCTATTAATAAAATATATTTCATTTAATAAAGAACATTTAGAGCAACGTTTTCTCAATAAAAACATTTTAAATTTGATAATAAATGTTGTATAATAAAGAACATTATATTTAATAAAAATTTCTATTTAATAAGGAACATTTTATATTTAATAAAATATTTTCATTTCATAAAGACATTTTATATTTAATAAAAAAATATTTACAAGGAACATTTTATATTTACTAAAACATTTTGTATTTAATAGAGAACATTTTATATTTAATAAAATATTTTCATTTCATAAAGAACATTTAGAGCAACATTTTCTCAATAAAAAACATTTTAAATTCGATAATAAATGTTGTATAATAAAGAACATTATATTTAATAAAATATTTTCTATTTAATAAGGAACATTTTGTATTTAATAAAATATTTTCATTTCATAAAGAACATTTTATATTCAATAAAATAATCCTTTATTTTAATATAGAATATTTTACAGCAACCACGTTTTTTCAAACATTCACATGCTAACAAAGGAGCACGAGGCTAATCCTGACACTGTGACAGGAGTCTGTCTGCTGTTTAGTTTTGGTACCGGGCACCATAACGAAAACAATAGTGTATTTAATAAAATAATTTTTTTTTAATAATTTTTTTTAATAAAATAAAATGTTCATTTAATAAATAGCATTTTACATTTAATAAAATATTTTCATCAAAAAAAGAATATTTTTTATTTAATAAAATATTTTTTATTTAATAAAGATCATTTAGAGCAACGTTTTCTCAATAAAAAACATTTTAAATTCGATAATAAATGTTGTATAATAAAGGACATTATATTTAATAAAATATTTTCTATTTAATAAGGAACATTTTATATTCAATAAAATACGTTTATTTTAAAAAGAACATTTTATATTTAATAAAATATTTTCATTTCATAAAGAACATTTTATATTCAATAAAATAAACGTTTCTTTTAATATAGAATATTTTACAGAAACAAGGTTTTTTCAAACGTTCACGTGCTAACAAAGGAGCACGAGGCTAATCCTGACCCTGAGTGACAGGAGTCTGTCTGCTGTTTAGTTTTGGTACCGGGCACCATAACGAAAACAATAGTGTATTTAATAAAATAATTTTTATTTAATAATTTTTTTAATAAAATAAAATGTTCATTTAATAAATAGCATTTTACATTTAATAAAATATTTTCATTAAATAAAGAATATTTTTTATTTAATAAAATATTTTTTATTTAATAAAGAACATTTAGAGCAACGTTTTCTCAATAAAAAACATTTTAAATTCGATAATAAATGTTGTATAATAAAGAACATTATATTTAATAAAATATTTTCTATTTAATAAGGAACATTTTATATTTAATAAAATATTTTCATTTCATAAAGAACATTTTATATTCAATAAAATAATCCTTTATTTTAATATAGAATATTTTACAGCAACCACGTTTTTTCAAACGTTCACATGCTAACAAAGGAGCACGAGGCTAATCCTGACACTGTGACAGGAGTCTGTCTCCTGTTTAGTTTTGGTACCGGGCACCATAACGAAAACAATAGTGTATTTAATAAAATAATTTTTATTTAATAATTTTTTTTAATAAAATAAAATGTTCATTTAATAAATAGCATTTTACATTTAATAAAATATTTTCATCAAATAAAGAATATTTTTTATTTAATAAAATATTTTTTATTTAATAAAGATCATTTAGAGCAACGTTTTCTCAATAAAAAACATTTTAAATTCGATAATAAATGTTGTATAATAAAGGACATTATATTTAATAAAATATTTTCTATTTAATAAGGAACATTTTATATTCAATAAAATACGTTTATTTTAAAAAGAACATTTTATATTTAATAAAATATTTTCATTTCATAAAGAACATTTTATATTCAATAAAATAAACGTTTCTTTTAATATAGAATATTTTACAGAAACAAGGTTTTTTCAAACGTTCACGTGCTAACAAAGGAGCACGAGGCTAATCCTGACCCTGAGTGACAGGAGTCTGTCTGCTGTTTAGTTTTGGTACCGGGCACCATAACGAAAACAATAGTGTATCTAATAAAATTATTTTTATTTAATAAATAAATTTTCTTAAATGTTCATTTAATAAATAGCATTTTATATTTAATAAAATATTTTTATCTAATACAGACATTTTATATTTAATAAAAAAATATTTACAAAGAACATTTTATATTTACTAAAACATTTTGTATTTGATAAAGAACATTTTCTATTAATAAAATATATTTCATTTAATAAAGAACATTTAGAGCAACGTTTTCTCAATAAAAACATTTTAAATTCGATAATAAATGTTGTATAATAAAGAACATTATATTTAATAAAATATTTTCTATTTAATAAGGAACATTTTATATTTAATAAAATATTTTCATTTCATAAAGACATTTTATATTTAATAAAAAAATATTTACAAGGAACATTTTATATTTACTAAAACATTTTGTATTTAATAGAGAACATTTTATATTTAATAAAATATTTTCATTTCATAAAGAACATTTAGAGCAACATTTTCTCAATAAAAAACATTTTAAATTCGATAATAAATGTTGTATAATAAAGAACATTATATTTAATAAAATATTTTCTATTTAATAAGGAACATTTTATATTCAGTAAAATACGTTAATATAACGTATATATACGTAACGTAATATAACATAACGAAAACAATAGTGTTTTTAATAAAATAATTTTTATTTAATAAATAAATTTTCTTAAATGTTCATTTAATAAATAGCATTTTATATTTAATAAAATATTTTCATTTCATAAAGAACATTTTATATTCAATAAAATAAACCTTTCTTTTAATATAGAATATTTTACAGAAACAACGTTCACGTGCTAACAAAGGAGCACGAGGCTAATCCTGACCCTGAGTGACAGGAGTCTGTCTGCTGTTTAGTTTTGGTACCGGGCACCATAACGAAAACAATAGTGTATTTAATAAAATAATTTTTATTTAATAAATAAATTTTCTTAAATGTTCATTTAATAAATAGCATTTTATATTTAATAAAATATTTTCATTTCATAAAGAACATTTTATATTCAATAAAATAAACCTTTCTTTTAATATAGTATATTTTACAGAAACAACGTTTTTTCAAACGTTCACGTGCTAACAAAGGAGCACGAGGCTAATCCTGACCCTGAGTGACAGGAGTCTGTCTGCTGTTTAGTTATGGTACCGGGCACCATAACGAAAACAATGGTGTATTTAATAAAATAATTTTTATTTAATAATTTTTTTAAATAAAATAAAATGTTCATTTAATAAAATATTTTCATTAAATAAAGAATATTTTTTATTTAATAAAGAACATTTAGAGCAACGTTTTCTCAAAAAACACATTTTAAATTCGATAATAAATGTTGTTTAATAAAGAACATTATATTTAATAAAATATTTTTTATTTAATAAGGAACATTTTATATTTACTAAAACATTTTGTATTTAATAAAGAACATTTTCTATTAATAAAATATTTTTATTTAATAAGGAACATTTTATATTTACTAAAACATTTTGTATTTAATAAAGAACATTTTCTGTTAATAAAATATTTTTTATTTAATAAAGAACATTTAGAGCAACGTTTTCTCAAAAAACACATTTTAAATTCGATAATAAATGTTGTTTAATAAGGAACATTTTATATTTAATAAAATATTTTTTATCTAATACAGACATTTTATATTTAATAAAAAAATATTTACAAAGAACATTTTATATTTACTAAAACATTTTGTATTTAATAAACAACATTTTCTATTAATAAAATATTTTTTATTTAATAAGGAACATTTTATATTTACTAAAACATTTTGTATTTAATAAAGAACATTATATTTAATAAAATATTTTTTATCTAATAAGGAACATTTTATATTTAAAAAAATATAAAAATATAAAATATAAAAATATAATATAATATATAAAATAAAATATTAATAAAGAACATTTTACAGCAACAACGTTTTTTCAAAACGTTCACATGCTAACAAAGGAGCACGAGGCTAATCCTGACACTGTGACAGGAGTCTGGCTGCTGTTTAGTTTTAGTACCGGGCACCATAACAAAAACAGTACAGTAGGGTATCTAATAAAATCATTTTTTATTTAATAAAGTACATTTAGAAGAAGCAACATTTTATCAAACGCTCCAGTGCTAATAAAGAACATTTTATATTTAATAAAATACATTTTTTATTTAATAAAGAAAATTTAGAGCAACGACGTTTTGTCAAAGGCTCACGTGCTAATAAAGAACATTTTATGTTTAATAAAATACATTTTATTTTTTATTTATTTAATTTTATTTAATTAAGCCCGGCCCTGACGAGCTGCCGGCGCGGGGTGGGCGGGCCATGGCGCGAGGTGGGTGAGCCGTAACAATTGTATATTTAATAAAAAAAATTGATTTTACAAAGAACATTTTATATTTAATAAAATAATTTGTGTTTAATAAAGAACATTTTATATTAATAAAATATATTTATTTCCGCGGTGGCGTAGCGGTCTAAGCATCGGCTTGGAGTCGATGCAGTTGCCCACTGGGGACTGGGGTTCGCGCCCCGGTCTCGTCAGATCCGACTATGGCCGGACTCGATGAAGCAGCAATCATTGGCAACGCTGTCTTCGGGAGGGGGGCGGAGTCGGCTTGTGTTCGTCATGTGAATGCGTCTCTGTGTGTGCCGGAAAAACAGTGGTTCGGCCTGGATTCGCCTTGTCACGAAAGTGGGGAGGCGCTTTCCTTCGAGACTGCCGGCCGGAGAGATGCAGTTGGCGAACGCATGCAATACGAGGGTGGGTGTTTGAATTAAAATAGGGATCAATTGGCCACTAAATTGGGAGAAAAAAGGGAAAAATCAGAAATAAATTTATAAAAAAAAATAAAAATAAAATATATTTATTTAATAAAGAACATTTTATATTTAATAAAATAAAATTTTCATATAATAGCATTTTATATTTAATAAAATATTTTTTATTTAATAAAGACATTTTATATTTAATAAAATATTTTCATTTCATAAAGAACATTTTATATTTAATAAAATAAAATTTTCATATAATAAATAGCATTTTATATTTAATAAAATATATTTATTTAAAAAAGAACATTTTATATTTAATAAAATAAAATTTTCATATAATAAATAGCATTTTATATTTAATAAAATATTTTTTATTTAATAAAGACATTTTATATTTAATAAAACATTTTCATTTAATAAAGAATAATTTATATTAATAAAATATATTTACGTAATAAAGAACATTTTACATTTAATAAAATATTTTCATTTAATAAAGAATATTGTATATATAATAAAATATGTTTTATTTAATTAAGCATATTTTAGAGCAACAACAATTTCTCAAACCTCACGTCTTAATAAAGAACATTTTATATTTAATACAATATTTTCATTTAATAAAGAACATTTTATACTTAATAAAATAAAATTTTCATTTAATAAATAACATTTTATATTTAATACAATATTTTAATTTAATAAAGAACATTTTATATTTATTAAAATAAAACTTTCATTTAATATAGAACATTTTAGAGCAACAAGGTTTTTTCAAACGTTCACATGCTAACAAAGGAGCACGAGGCTAATCCTGACACTGTGTGACAGGAGTCTGGCTGCTGTTTAGTTTTGGTACCGGGCACCGTAACGACAACAGTACAGTAGTGTACAGTACAGATGGCCTGGCGGCCTGTCCAGGCTGTCTCCCCACCTGGCGGCCTGTCCAGGGTGTCTCCCCGCCTGCCGCCCAGTGACTGCTGGGATAGGCTCCAGCATTCCCGCGACCCTGACAGCAGGATAAGCGGTTTGTATAATGGATGCATGGATAACGTTTTTTTTTCAAACAACAACAATGTGATTGCCATGGAAATGGGAAGTGCTAGAGGCGCATGAGCAGTCATGGCAGAAGCGTGACTTTTTCATGTGCACAAATGTAAGTAATGTGAAGATTTATATGTCCTGATCTGACAGTATGTTTATTAGGCCGCGCCATGAGTATTTCAGTTCAGAAATAAGACATTTCACTTTATTCACGTATATTTAATATATGCATTGTATGCTAGCTAACAAGTTAGCTTAGCAAGTCTAAGACTTAGCCAACTTTTTCCCCAAAAAGTGAAAATTGTCATTACCGTCACGTGTCATTACATGACAATTTGCTTTTACAACTTTGAAAAAAGCCTCATAATATCAAACTTATTTTGTAGGACGTGCAAAACTATGGATGTGGTGAGGGAGGACATGCAGGTGGCTGGTGCGACAGAGGAAGATGCAGAGGACAGGAAGAGATGGAAACGCATGATCCGCTGTGGCGCCCCCTAACGGGAGCAGCCGAAAGTAGCAGCAGCAGCAGCAGTAGTAGTAGCAGCAGCAGTAGTAGTAGTGGTAGTAATAGTAGTAGTGGTGGTGGTAGTAGTAGTGGTGGTAGTAGTAGTAGTACTACATAATGAAATGACAATAAATTAAATCTTGAATCTGGTGATGCAGGATATCATGTCCATGAAATGTTCATAGTCACTAAACGAATGCTTGCACCCTGCAGATATGAGCCTCCAGTTGTCACCATTGCCTTTCCAGATGTGAATTAGGTGTTTAAGGACATTAGAGCCAATGACGAGCTCATCGCACTGACCTGTTACTACTAAAACAGGGACAGTGCATTTCACTCTGTAGATGCCCAGTGTGTCTGCTTTCCTCCACAGCCAACAAGCACAATTCAAGCTGATTGAGGTTCTCCCACAAGAGCTCCAGCTTCTCTCAGTATACATTCTGCCTCCGCATTCAGCGTGCAAGCCATCCGGAATCTATCGTGCCCTTCAGTTTAACTTTGTCATTCACTGCAACCTTGGTGTAGAACAACCTCTGAACCACGACTTGGTGCCCTTCTGGAACGGCTGAACAGGTATTAATTATAGAGAAGGTCAAGATTAGGCTCATCTAGGCCCATCTTCACTGAGGGTTTCTTTGTCCACCTCCCACATTGCCTTTCTCCAAGTGTGGGTGTTCTAGTTTCCTGAAGGCTGATTCTGACTGGTGTCAGCCTGACCCATTTGTCTCTGTTCATGTCTGTTGCAGTCCATCTTCCAATGACCAGGAGTGATGCATGACCGACATGGATTCTCTTTTCTGAAATACAGGAGTGTGGAATGACTGGTATCATTGCAGACCCAGCACTTCCTCCTCTGAGAAGGCCCTGGGGAAAACAGTCGCTGGTGCAGGGGCTGCAACCTTCAGATTCTGATGTGTTATCATATGATCCACGAGATTGATTTGCGTATGCATGCCATTCGCATCCATGGTTGGAGAGTGGGGGCTGGAGCTGGTTGGACACAAACTGACTCAAGACTGGGCTGAACAGCTGAAAGCAACGTTGGTGACTGTGTGAGCTGAGTGGTGGGCATTGGTACTGGATGGGGGGATATTGACACCTGGGAGAGCTGGAGTGAGAGCAGTGTTCAGGACTGGGGTAAATTGGGCTGCTGTGGGTGAAAACTGGAACGAGGGCTGAAACTGGCGCCATGCTGAATGCTGCTGCAGGCAAGACCTGCAAGTCGAATCCTGAGACAGAAGAGAGCTGTGAGATGGGCTAACCTGCACTGGTTGTAATGTGTGGATTTTCTGTGACATGACTGTGGGTGTGTATACCTTCTACTGTGTTTGCTGTGTGTATGTGTGTGTCTGTCTTGCTCTGTTTGGTGAAGCCACAGCCCTCATTTCATGTTGAACATGTGCCTGCACATTGTTTTAATGACAATAAACTGAATTGAATTGAGGTGAGAGTAGTTGTAATGACCTGCTCTGGTTTGGTCTGGGACGGGCTGGGCCCAACTGATGTTCTCTGTGCCCACCACCCTGCCTATGCCACAGCATAAAAGAAAGAACACAAAACCCCAAAACAAAACAGAGAAGAAGCTCACAACACACAACACAGAACAGCAGGCAAACAGACCATCAGAACCAGGACAATCACACTTCACTGCTCGCAGTGTGGAGAACATCATCATCACACACACACACACACACACACGCGGCAGACAGACACACACACACGGACAGACAGACACACAGATGGATAGACAGACAGACAGAGAGACAGACAGGCAGACAGAAACACAGATGGATAGACAGACACACAGATAGACAGACAGACGGACAGACAGACACAGATAGACAGACAGACAGACAGACAGACGGACAGACAGACACAGACAGACTGACTGACAGGCAGACAGACGGACAGACAGACAGGCAGACAGAAGAAAAGACAACACGTGATGTGGTTCAGTGTTCGGTTTTATTGTAAATAAATACATGGTTCTTACGATTCCCATCATGTTAAAGGAGTGATCCCTCACAACATTCCAGCTGCAGACAGACAGACAGACAGACAGACAGACAGCTGCATGAGGACAAACTAGCAGAATATTCTACTGTCTTCTAAACCGTGTTTATTCTGGCAAACTGCTGGTGGACAGGTGAGGCATTCGAGAGCAGTTAGCATGCTGTGCTAATAGTTGTTAGCATGCTGTGCTAATAGTTAGCGGTGTCTGAACACATGACATAGTCCAGAGATCTGAGCAGTCTTCTGAGAAGAGAGATGACGTCACACTGCTCAGCCGGTCCTGAAGGACAGCTTCTGATGTTTCACAAGAAAACTCAGATCAAAGAAAAGAAGGTGAATGCGATGGACTCACTGTGGACTACTCCGCTGGCGTGTTCTGTGGACAACTGCCACGACTACTAACCTCCACCAGGAAACTGCTCTTAAAACAGTCAAGGTCTAATTCAGCTGTCTCACAAACCACAGACGGTGTTAAAAGGTAGAAAGTTCGGGGTATCCAGTGTTTATTAGTCATCAGTATTTTTCATTAAGACCCCACATACTGAAGCTCGTGTGCTCATGCAGCTAAGGGCTACACTTCCTGCTTTCTGCTATATGGTCTGTCTGGACCTCACCAGGCTCTTCTCTCCAGCCATGTATCACAAGACTTACCAACTTCCTGTCATCATCATCACCATCACCACCACCATCATCGTCATGTCAACGTACTGAAACCTCAAAATAACTTCTGAAATCCATCTTATGACATAACCTACTGACAAACCATAATGTTATACAGCGTTCACAAAAAATAAGAGTTCACACACACACACACACACACACACACACACACACACACACACACACACACACACACACACACACACACACACCGTTCAGAAGCTCTGAAGGAAGAAGTCAAACCTTTACTGAATATGAAATGTTCTCATCAGAGCCACAATCATCACGACTGTTTCTGGTCATGCAGGTGCTGGTAAGGTGTTGTTGGTAAGGTGTTGGTATAATGTTGGTAAGATGTTGGTAAAATGCTGGTAAGATGTTGGTAAGGTGTTGGTATAATGTTGGTATAATGTTGGTAAGGTGTTGGTATAATGTTGGTAAGGTGTTGGTATAATGTTGGTAAGGTGTTGATAAGGTGTTGGTATAATGTTGGTAAGGTGTTGTTAAGGTGTTGGTAAGCTGTTGTTAAGGTGTTGGTGAGATGTTGGTAAGGTGTTGTAAGATGTTGGTAAGGCGTTGGTAAGATGTTGGTAATTGGTAAGGTGTTGGTAAGATGTTGGTAAAGTGTTGGTAACGTGTTGTAAGATGTTGGTAAGGCGTTGGTAAGGTGTTGGTAAGGCGTTGGTAAGGTGTTGTAAGATGTTGGTAAGGCGTTGGTAAGGTGTTGTAAGATGTTGGTAAGGTGTTGTAAGATGTTGGTAAGGTGTTGGTAATTGGTAGGGTGTTGGTAAGATGTTGGTAAGGTGCTGGTAATTGGTAGGGTGTTGGTAATTGGTAGGGTGTTGGTAAGATGTTGGTAATTGGTAGGGTGTTGGTAAGATGTTGGTAAGGTGTTGTAAGATGTTGGTAAGGTGTTGGTAATTGGTAGGGTGTTGGTAAGATGTTGGTAAGGTGTTGGTGAGATGTTGGTAAGGTGTTGGTAAGGCATTGGTAAGATGTTGGAAAGATGTTGGTAATTGGTAAGGTGTTGGTAAGGCGTTGGTAAGGTTTTGGTAATTGGTAAGGTGTTGGTAAGATGTTGGTAAGGTGTTGGTAAGGTGTTGGTAAATGTTGGTAAGGTGTTGGTAAGGCGTTGGTAAGGTGTTGGTAATTGGTGAGGTGTTGGTAAGGTGCTGGTAATGTGTTGGTAATTGGTAAGGTGTTGGTAAGGCGTTGGTAAGATGTTGTTAATTGATAAGTTGTTGGTAAGATGTTGGTGAGGTGTTGGTAAGATGTTGGTAAGGTGTTGGTAATTGGTAAGGTGTTGGTAAGGCGTTGGTAAGATGTTGTTAATTGATAAGTTGTTGGTAAGATGTTGGTAAGGCGTTGGTAAGATGTTGGTAAGATGTTGGTAATTGGTAGGGTGTTGGTAAAGTGTTGGTAATTGGTAGGGTGTTGGTAAGATGTTGGTAATTGGTAGGGTGTTGGTAAGATGTTGGTAAGGTGTTGTAAGATGTTGGTAAGGTGTTGGTAATTGGTAGGGTGTTGGTAAGATGTTGGTAAGGTGTTGTAAGATGTTGGTAAGGTGTTGGTAATTGGTAGGGTGTTGGTAAGATGTGGGTAAGGTGTTGGTGAGATGTTGGTAAGGTGTTGGTAAGGCATTGGTAAGATGTTGGAAAGATGTTGGTAATTGGTAAGGTGTTGGTAAGGCGTTGGTAAGGTTTTGGTAATTGGTAAGGTGTTGGTAAGATGTTGTTAAGATGGTAAGATGTTGGTAAGGTGTTGGTAAGATGTTGGTAAATGTTGGTAAGGTGTTGGTAAGGTGTTGTAAGATGTTGGTAAGGCGTTGGTAAGGTGTTGGTAATTGGTGAGGTGTTGGTAAGGTGCTGGTAATGTGTTGGTAAGATGTTGGTAAGGTGTTTGTTAAGATGTTGGTAAGGTGTTTGTTAAGATGTTGGTAAGATGTTGGTGAGGTGTTGGTAAGATGTTGGTAAGGTGTTGGTAATTGGTAAGGTGTTGGTAAGGCGTTGGTAAGATGTTGTTAATTGATAAGTTGTTGGTAAGATGTTGGTAAGGCGTTGGTAAGATGTTGGTAAGGTTTTGGTAATTGATAAGGTGTTGGTAAGATGGTAAGATGTTGGTAAGATGGTAAGATGTTGGTAAGGTGTTGGTAAGGTGTTGGTAAATGTTGGTAAGGTGTTGGCAATTGGTAAGGTGTTGGTAAGGCGTTGGTAAGATGTTGGTAATTGGTAAGGTGTTGGTAAGATGTTGGTAAGGCGTTGGTAAGATGTTGGTAAGGTTTTGGTAATTGGTAAGGTGTTGGTAAGATGGTAAGATGTTGGTAAGGTGTTGGTAAGGTGTTGGTAAATGTTGGTAAGGTGTTGGTAAGGTGTTGGTAATTGGTAAGGTGTTGGTAAGGTGCTGGCAATGTGTTGGTAAGATGTTGGTAAGGTGCTGGTAATGTGTTGGTAAGATGTTGGTAAGGTGCTGGTAAGATGTTGGTAATTGGTAAGGTGTTGGTAAGATGTTGGTAAGGTGCTGGTAATGTGTTGGTAAGATGTTGGTAAGGTGTTGGTAATGTGTTGGTAAGATGTTGGTAAGATGTTGGTAAGGTGTTGGTAAGGTGTTGGTAATGTGTTGGTAAGATGTTGGTAAGGTGTTGGTAATGTGTTGGTAAGATGTTGGTAAGGTGTTGGTAAGATGTTGGTAAGATGTTGGTAAGATGTTGGTAAGATGTTGGTAAGGTGTTGGTAATGTGTTGGTAAGATGTTGGTAAGATGTTGGTAAGATGTTGGTAAGGTGTTGGTAATGTGTTGGTAAGATGTTGGTAAGGTGTTGGTAAGATGTTGGTAAGATGTTGGTAAGATGTTGGTAAGGTGTTGGTAAGATGTTGGTAAGGTTTTGGTAATTGATAAGGTGTTGGTAAGATGGTAAGATGTTGGTAAGATGGTAAGATGTTGGTAAGGTGTTGGTAAGGTGTTGGTAAATGTTGGTAAGGTGTTGGCAATTGGTAAGGTGTTGGTAAGGCGTTGGTAAGATGTTGGTAATTGGTAAGGTGTTGGTAAGATGTTGGTAAGGCGTTGGTAAGATGTTGGTAAGGTTTTGGTAATTGGTAAGGTGTTGGTAAGATGGTAAGATGGTAAGATGTTGGTAAGGTGTTGGTAAGGTGTTGGTAAATGTTGGTAAGGTGTTGGTAAGGTGTTGGTAATTGGTAAGGTGTTGGTAAGGTGCTGGCAATGTGTTGGTAAGATGTTGGTAAGGTGCTGGTAATGTGTTGGTAAGATGTTGGTAAGGTGCTGGTAAGATGTTGGTAATTGGTAAGGTGTTGGTAAGATGTTGGTAAGGTGCTGGTAATGTGTTGGTAAGATGTTGGTAAGGTGTTGGTAATGTGTTGGTAAGATGTTGGTAAGATGTTGGTAAGGTGTTGGTAAGGTGTTGGTAATGTGTTGGTAAGATGTTGGTAAGGTGTTGGTAATGTGTTGGTAAGATGTTGGTAAGGTGTTGGTAAGATGTTGGTAAGATGTTGGTAAGATGTTGGTAAGGTGTTGGTAATGTGTTGGTAAGATGTTGGTAAGATGTTGGTAAGATGTTGGTAAGATGTTGGTAAGGTGTTGGTAATGTGTTGGTAAGATGTTGGTAAGGTGTTGGTAAGATGTTGGTAAGATGTTGGTAAGATGTTGGTAAGGTGTTGGTAAGATGTTGGTAAGGCGTTGGTAAGGTGCTGGTAAGGTGTTGGTAATTGGTAAGGTGTTGGTAAGGCGTTGGTAAGATGTTGGTAATTGGTAAGGTGTTGGTAAGATGTTGGTAAGGCGTTGGTAAGATGTTGGTAAGGTTTTGGTAATTGGTAAGGTGTTGGTAAGATGGTAAGATGGTAAGATGTTGGTAAGGCATTGGTAAGGTGTTGGTAATTGGTAAGGTGTTGGTGAGATGGTAAGATGTTGGTAAGGTGCTGGTAATGTGTTGGTAAGATGTTGGTAAGGTGTTGGTAATGTGTTGGTAAGATGTTGGTGAGATGTTGGTAAGGTGTTGGTAAGATGTTGGTAAGGTGTTGGTAAGATGTTGGTAACTGGTAAGGTGTTGGTAAGATGTTGGTAAGGCGTTGGTAAGGTGCTGGTAAGGTGTTGGTAATTGGTAAGGTGTTGGTAAGGCGTTGGTAAGATGTTGGTAATTGGTAAGGTGTTGGTAAGATGTTGGTAAGGCGTTGGTAAGATGTTGGTAAGGTTTTGGTAATTGGTAAGGTGTTGGTAAGATGGTAAGATGGTAAGATGTTGGTAAGGCATTGGTAAGGTGTTGGTAATTGGTAAGGTGTTGGTGAGATGGTAAGATGTTGGTAAGGTGCTGGTAATGTGTTGGTAAGATGTTGGTAAGATGTTGGTAAGGTGTTGGTAATGTGTTGGTAAGATGTTGGTAAGATGTTGGTAAGGTGTTGGTAAGATGTTGGTAAGGTGTTGGTAACTGGTAAGGTGTTGGTAAGATGTTGGTAAGGCGTTGGTAAGGTGCTGGTAAGGTGTTGGTAATTGGTAAGGTGTTGGTAAGGCGTTGGTAAGATGTTGGTAATTGGTAAGGTGTTGGTAAGATGTTGGTAAGGCGTTGGTAAGATGTTGGTAAGGTTTTGGTAATTGGTAAGGTGTTGGTAAGATGGTAAGATGTTGGTAAGGTGTTGGTGAGATGGTAAGATGTTGGTAAGTCATTGGTAAGGTGTTGGTGAGATGGTAAGATGTTGGTAAGTCATTGGTAAAGTGTTGGTGAGATGGTAAGATGTTGGTAAGGCATTGGTAAGGTGTTGGTAAGGTTTTGGTAATTGGTAAGGTGTTGGTAAGGCGTTGGTAAGATGTTGGTAATTGGTAAGGTGTTGGTAAGATGTTGGTAAGGCGTTGGTAAGGTTTTGGTAATTGGTAAGGTTTTGGTAAGATGGTAAGATGTTGGTAAGTCATTGGTAAGGTGTTGGTGAGATGGTAAGATGTTGGTAAGGCATTGGTAAGGTGTTGGTAAGATGTTGGTAAGGTTTTGGTAATTGGTAAGGTGTCGGTAGGATGTTGGCAAGGTGTTGGTAAAGTGTTTTTAAGGTGAGGGATGTTTGAGCTCCATTCTAGATGAATGAGAATCAGCAGTGTTGTGTCAGAAATAGAACAAAACCTTGGTTGAACCTGAGTTTTACTTCTTGCTGCTGTACTATCTGTTGGTAATGATAGTGAGTGTATGGTGGGTGTTGTAAAGGTTAGCTGAAGTCTACTGAAGTCGTAGTGAGGTGTTCATGTGGGCGCAGTGAGACTGTAGTGTGGGTACAGAATGTGTGTAATGAGTTTATAGTTAGGTTATAACTGGTGTAGTAAGGATGTAGTGAGAGTGTAGTGAGAATGTCAGTAGTTATGTCATCTGGTTAGTTCAGGTGGAGGGTGACTGAAGAAAAAGAAAAAGAAGAAGAAGAAGATGATGATGACGATGATGATGAGGCTCTATTGTCCACAGCTTTTGGAAATGGACTCTCACAGAACCAAATAAAGGATGCAGCATATAAGGCATAGGTGTGTACAGAGACTGTGCTTAAATTGTGTGCATAGAAGATGTGTGCAAATGTTGATAGGGTTGTGATTGTGTGTATGTGGGTCCATCCAGATGTCCCAGCAGTTTCCTCAGTCAGGAAAGGACCTTTTCAAAATACAACATGTCAACTATCAACAGTGTTCCAGACACAGAGTGTTACAGTAGTGCTACGAAGGCTGTGCTAACTAAGGCTGTCGGTAGGGGCGGTGCTCTATGGTAGCCATGACTACAGGGGTTGTTCTGTGGTCACCGAATGTGACCTCTGTGGTGACACAACATCCATCAGCTCGTTGAAAATTTCCCGACGAACTTCCTGCACCACACTTTCTCTGATCTGCAACACAACCAAGAAAAACAGACTGAGGAAACATTACTTCGCATTTTAACATCCTGGTCTGTAGCCCCACTGTAACTACAGTTACATCCTGGTCTGTAGCCCTAACGTATCTACAGTTACATCCTGGTCTGTAGCCCCACTGTAACTACAGTTACATCCTGGTCTGTAGCCCTAACGTATCTACAGTTACATCCTGGTCTGTAGCCCCACTGTAACTACAGTTAAATCTTGGTCTGTCTCTCCACTGTAAAAACAGTTACATACTGGTCTGTCACTACATTGTAACTACAGTTACATCCTGGTCTGTCTCTCCACTGTAAATACAGTTACATCCTGGTCTGTAGCTCCACTGTAACTACAGTTACATCCTGGTCTGTCTCTACTATAACTACAGTCATATCATGGTCTGTAGACCCACTGTAACTACAGTTATACCCTGATCTGTAGCCCCACTGTAACTACAGTTATATCCTGGTGTGTCTCTACTGCAACTACAGTTAAATGTTGGTCTGTATCTACTGTAACTACAGCTACATCCTGGGCCGTAGCTCCACTGTAACTACAATTACATCTTGGTCTGTAGCCCCACTGTAACTACAGTTACATTCTGGTCTGTAGCTCCACTGTAACTACACCTAAATCCTGGTCTGTAGCTCCACTGTAACTACACTTAAATCCTGGTCTGTAGCCCCACTGTAACTACAGTTACATTCTGGTCTGTAGCCCTGTAGCTCCACTGTAACTACAGTTAAATCCTGGTCTGTAGCCCCACTGTAACTACAGTTAAATCCTGGTCTGTCTCTACTGTAACTACAGTTATATCCTGGTCTGTAGCCCCATTGTAACTACAGTTAAATCCTGGGCTCTAGCCCCATTGTAACTACAGTTCAATCCTGGTCTGTAGCCCCACTGTAACTACAGTTATATCCTGGTCTGTCACTCCACTGTAACTACAGTTACATCCTGGTCTGTCACTCCACTGTAACTAGTTACATCCTGGTCTGTCACTCCACTGTATCAGTGATATCCTGGTCTGTAGCCCCACCGGAACTACAGTTAAATCTTGGTCTTTATCTACTGTAACTACAGTTATATCCTGGTCTGTAGCTCCAGTGTAACTACAGTTACATCCTGGTCCGTCACTCCACTGTAACTACAGTTATATCATGGTCTGTAGCCATACTGTAAATACAGTTAAATCCTGGTCTGTAGCGCCACTGTAACTAGTTACATCCTGGTCTGTCACTCCACTGTAACTAGTTACATCCTGGTCTGTCACTCCACTGTATCAGTGATATCCTGGTCTGTAGCCATACTGTAAATACAGTTAAATCCTGGTCTGTACCTCCACTGTAACTACAATTACATCTTTGTCTGTAGCCCCACAGTAACTACAGTTCAATCCTGGTCTGTAGCTCCACTGTAACTACAGTTACATCCTGGTCTGTAGCCCCACTGTAAATACAGTTAAATCCTGGTCTGTACCTCCATTGTAACTACAATTACATCTTTGTCTGTAGCCCCACAGTAACTACAGTTCAATCCTGGTCTGTAGCTCCACTGTAACTACAGTTACATCCTGGGCTCTAGCCCCATTGTAACTACAGTTAAATCCTGGTCTGTAGCTCCACTGTAACTACAGTTAAATCCTGGTCTGTAGCCCCACTGTAACTACAGTTAAATCCTGGTCTGTCTCTACTGTAACTACAGTTATATCCTGGTCTGTAGCCCCATTGTAACTACAGTTAAATCCTGGGCTCTAGCCCCATTGTAACTACAGTTCAATCCTGGTCTGTAGCCCCACTGTAACTACAGTTATATCCTGGTCTGTCACTCCACTGTAACTACAGTTACATCCTGGTCTGTCACTCCACTGTAACTAGTTACATCCTGGTCTGTCACTCCACTGTATCAGTGATATCCTGGTCTGTAGCCCCACCGGAACTACAGTTAAATCTTGGTCTTTATCTACTGTAACTACAGTTATATCCTGGTCTGTAGCTCCAGTGTAACTACAGTTACATCCTGGTCCGTCACTCCACTGTAACTACAGTTATATCATGGTCTGTAGCCATACTGTAAATACAGTTAAATCCTGGTCTGTAGCGCCACTGTAACTAGTTACATCCTGGTCTGTCACTCCACTGTAACTAGTTACATCCTGGTCTGTCACTCCACTGTATCAGTGATATCCTGGTCTGTAGCCATACTGTAAATACAGTTAAATCCTGGTCTGTACCTCCATTGTAACTACAATTACATCTTTGTCTGTAGCCCCACAGTAACTACAGTTCAATCCTGGTCTGTAGCTCCACTGTAACTACAGTTACATCCTGGTCTGTAGCCCCACTGTAACTACAGTTACATCCTGGTCTGTAGCTCCACTGTAACTACAGTTATATCCTTGTCTGGAGCTCCACTTTAACTACAGTTACATCCTGGTGTGTCTCTACTGTAACTACAGTTACATCCTGGTCTGTAGCCCCACTGTAACTACAGTTACATCCAGGTCTGTAGCTCCACTGTAACTACAGTTATATTCTGGTGTGTAGCCTCACTGTAACTACAGTTATATCCTTGTCTGTAGCTCCACTGTAACTACAGTTACATCTTTGTCTGTAGCCCCACTGTAACTTCAGTTACATCCTGGTCTGTAGCCCCACTGCAACTACAGTTATATCCTGGTCTGTAGCTCTACTGTAACTACAGTTACATCCTGGTCTGTAGCCCCACTGCAACTACAGTTACATCCTGGTCTGTAGCCCCACTGCAACTACAGTTACATCCTGGTCTGTAGCCCCACTGTAACTGCAGTTACATCCTGGGCCGTAGCTCCACTGTAACTACAGTTATATCCTGGTCTGTAGACCCACTGTAACTACAGTTATATCCTGGTGTGTCTCTACTGCAACTACAGTTAAATGTTGGTCTGTATCTACTGTAACTACAGCTACATCCTGGGCCGTAGCTCCACTGTAACTACAATTACATCTTGGTCTGTAGACCCACTGTAACTACAGTTATACCCTGGTCTGTAGCCCCATTGTAACTACAGTTACATCCTGGTCTGTAGCTCCACTGTAACGACACTTAAATCCTGGTCTGTAGCCCCACTGTAACTACAGTTACATTCTGGTCTGTAGCTCCACTGTAACTACACCTAAATCCTGGTCTGTAGCTCCACTGTAACTACACTTAAATCCTGGTCTGTAGCCCCACTGTAACTACAGTTATATGCTGGTCTGTAGCTCCATTGTAACTACAGTTCAATCCTGGTCTGTAGCCCCACTGTAACTACAGTTATATCCTGGTCTGTCACTCCACTGTAACTACAGTTACATCCTGGTCTGTCACTCCACTGTAACTAGTTACATCCTGGTCTGTCACTCCACTGTATCAGTGATATCCTGGTCTGTAGCCCCACTGTAACTACAGTTAAATCTTGGTCTTTATCTACTGTAACTACAGTTATATCCTGGTCTGTAGCTCCAGTGTAACTACAGTTAAATCTTGGTCTTTATCCACTGTAACTACAGTTATATCCTGGTCTGTCTCTACTGTAACTACAGTTATATCCTGGTCTGTAGCCCCATTGTAACTACAGTTAAATCCTGGTCTGTCTCTACTGTAACTACAGTTATATCCTGGTCTGTAGCCCCACTGTAACTACAGTTAAATCCTGGTCTGTCTCTACTGTAACTACAGTTATATCCTGGTCTGTAGCCCCATTGTAACTAGAGTTAAATCCTGGGCTCTAGCCCCATTGTAACTACAGTTCAATCCTGGTCTGTAGCCCCACTGTAACTACAGTTATATCCTGGTCTGTCACTCCACTGTAACTACAGTTACATCCTGGTCTGTCACTCCACTGTAACTAGTTACATCCTGGTCTGTCACTCCACTGTAACTACAGTTATATCATGGTCTGTAGCCATACTGAAAATACAGTTAAATCCTGGTCTGTAGCGCCACTGTAACTACAGTTATATCCTGGTCTGTAGCTCGATTGTAACTACCATTACATCTTTGTCTGTAGCCTCACAGTAACTACAGTTAAATCCTGGTCTGTACCTCCATTGTAACTACAATTACATCTTTGTCTGTAGCCCCACAGTAACTACAGTTCAATCCTGGTCTGTAGCTCCACTGTAACTACAGTTACATCCTGGTCTGTAGCTCCACTGTAACTACAGTTATATCCTTGTCTGTAGCTCCACTTTAACTACAGTTACATCCTGGTGTGTCTCTACTGTAACTACAGTTACATCCTGGTCTGTAGCCCCACTGTAACTACAGTTACATCCTGGTCTGTAGCTCCACTGTAACTACAGTTATATCCTGGTCTGTAGCCCCATTGTAACTACAGTTATATTCTGGTGTGTAGCCTCACTGTAACTACAGTTATATCCTGGTCTGTAGCTCCACTGTAACTACAGTTACATCCTGGTCTGTAACCCCACTGTAACTACAGTTACATCCTGGTCTGTAGCTCCACTGTAACTACAGTTATATCCTTGTCTGTAGCTCCACTTTAACTACAGTTACATCCTGGTGTGTCTCTACTGTAACTACAATTACATCCTGGTCTGTAGCCCCACTGTAACTACAGTTACATCCTGGTCTGTAGCCCCATTGTAACTACAGTTATATTCTGGTGTGTAGCCTCACTGTAACTACAGTTATATCCTGGTCTGTAGCCCCACTGTAACTACAGTTACATCTTGGTCTGACTCCACTGTAACCACAGTTAAATCCTAGTTTGTCTCCACTGTAACCACAGTTAAATCCTGGTCTGTCTCTAATGTAATTATAAATACATCCTGGTCTGTAGCCCCACTGTAACTACAGTTATATGCTGGTCTGTAGCCCCACTGTAACTACAGTTATATGCTGGTCTGTAGCCCCACTGTAACTACAGTTACATCCTGGTCTGACTCGACTGTAACTACAGTTACATCCTGGTCTGTAGCCCCACTGTAACTACAGTTACATCCTGGTCTGTAGCCCCACTGTAACTACAGTTACATCCTGGTCTGTCTCCCCTGTAACTAGATTTACAACAGCTGCTGGTCACTGATACCTTTTGAATGAGTAGTTGGAGGTTTCCAATGGCAACACCATCTCCGGCTCCTCCCTCTGCTCCTGCCCTCTCCTGCTGTTGGTCCACCCATCTTCGGCCTTCATCCCTGCCCCCCTCATCTTGCTCGAACCTCTCTCTCTCTGCAGTGTGGGTGATGGGCCGAGGAGGAGCAGCAGGTGTTATGTTGATTGATGCCCGGTACACTTCTGATTTCTGCCCAGAATTTGTTCTGATTGGACTGGAGGAACGGGAGGAGGGGCCAGCGGAGGGGGTGTGACCTTCATAGTCAAGTTCTGATTGAAGATGAAGCTGTTCCCTAAGGAGGTCAGATACCTGGACAGACAAACAGACACACAGACAGACAGACTGATAAATAGACAGACAAACAGACAGACAGACAGATAAATAGACCGACAGGCATACATACAGGCAGATACACAGACAGACAGGCAGATAAACAGATAGATAAATAGACAGACATACATACAGACAAACAGACAGACAAAAGGAAAAATCGTGGTAAACTGCACAGGGCAGGTGAGTAGTTATACCAGTGTAAAGTGTGTGTGAGTAGTATCAGCAGAGTAAAGTGTGTGTGAGTACTAACAGCAGTGTAAAGTGTGTGTGAGTAGTAATACCAGTGTCAAGTGTGTGTGAGTAGTAACAGCAGAGTAAAGTGTGTGTGAGTAGTAACAGCAGTGTAAAGTGTGTGAGTAGTAAGCGTGTGTGAGTAGTAACCAGCAGAGTAAAGTGTGTGTGAGTAGTAACACCAGTGTCAAGTGTGTGTGAGTAGTAACACCAGTGTAAAGTGTGTGTGAGTAGTAACACCAGTGTAAAGTGTGTGAATAGTAACACCAGTGTAAAGTGTGTGAGTAGTAATACCAGTGTAAATTGTGTGTGAATAGTAACACCTGTGTCAAATGTGTGTGAATAGTAACAGCAGAATAAAGTGTGTGTGAGTAGTAAGTGTGTGTGAGTAGTAACCAGCAGAGTAAAGTGTGTGTGAGTAGTAACAGCAGAGTAAAGTGTCTGTGAGTAGTAACAGCAGAGTAAAGTGTGTGTGAATGGTAACAGCAGAGTAAAGTGTGTGTGAGTAGTAACAGCAGAGTAAAGTGCGTGTGAGTAGTAACAGCAGAGTAAAGTGCGTGTGAGTAGTAACAGCAGAGTAAAGTGTGTGTGAGTAGTAACAGCAGAGTAAAGTGTGTGTGAACAGTAACAGCAGAGTAAAGTGTGTGTGAGTAGTAACAGCAGAGTAAAGTGTGTGTGAACAGTAACAGCAGAGTAAAGTGTGCGTGAACAGTAACAGCAGAGTAAAGTGTGTGTGAGTAGTAACAGCAGAGTAAAGTGTGTGTGAGTAGTAACAGCAGAGTAAAGTGTGTGTGAGTAGTAACAGCAGAGTAAAGTGAGTGTGAACAGTAACAGCAGAGTAAAGTGTGTGTGAGTAGTAACAGCAGAGTAAAGTGTGTGTGAGTAGTAACAGCAGAGTAAAGTGTGTGTGAGTAGTAACAGCAGAGTAAAGTGTGTGTGAGTAGTAACAGCAGAGTAAAGTGTGTGTGAACAGTAACAGCAGAGTAAAGTGTGTGTGAACAGTAACAGCAGAGTAAAGTGTGTGTGAGTAGTAACAGCAGAGTAAAGTGCGTGTGAGTAGTAACAGCAGAGTAAAGTGTGTGTGAGTAGTAACAGCAGAGTAAAGTGTGTGTGAGTAGTAACAGCAGAGTAAAGTGTGTGTGAGTAGTAACAGCAGAGTAAAGTGTGTGTGAGTAGTAACAGCAGAGTAAAGTATGTGTGAGTAGTAACAGCAGAGTAAAGTGTGTGTGAGTAGTAACAGCAGAGTAAAGTGTGTGTGAATAGTAACAGCAGAGTAAAGTGTGTGTGAATAGTAACAGCAGAGTAAAGTGTGTGTGAATAGTAACAGCAGAGTAAAGTGTGTGTGAGTAGTAACAGCAGAGTAAAGTGTCTGAGTAGTAACAGCAGAGTAAAGTGTGTGTGAATAGTAACAGCAGAGTAAAGTGTGTGTGAATAGTAACAGCAGAGTAAAGTGTGTGTGAGTAGTAACAGCAGAGTAAAGTGTGTGTGAACAGTAACAGCAGAGTAAAGTGTGTGTGAGTAGTAACAGCAGAGTAAAGTGTGTGTGAGTAGTAACAGCAGAGTAAAGTGTGTGTGAGTAGTAACAGCAGAGTAAAGTGTGTGTGAACAGTAACAGCAGAGTAAAGTGTGTGTGAACAGTAACAGCAGAGTAAAGTGTGTGTGAGTAGTAACAGCAGAGTAAAGTGTGTGTGAGTAGTAACAGCAGAGTAAAGTGTGTGTGAACAGTAACAGCAGAGTAAAGTGTGTGTGAGTAGTAACAGCAGAGTAAAGTGTGTGTGAGTAGTAACAGCAGAGTAAAGTGTGTGTGAACAGTAACAGCAGAGTAAAGTATGTGTGAACAGTAACAGCAGAGTAAAGTGTGTGTGAGTAGTAACAGCAGAGTAAAGTGTGTGTGAGTAGTAACAGCAGAGTAAAGTGTGTGTGAGTAGTAACAGCAGAGTAAAGTGTGTGTGAGTAGTAACAGCAGAGTAAAGTGTGTGTGAGTAGTAACAGCAGAGTAAAGTGTGTGTGAGTAGTAACAGCAGAGTAAAGTATGTGTGAGTAGTAACAGCAGAGTAAAGTGTGTGTGAGTAGTAACAGCAGAGTAAAGTGTGTGTGAGTAGTAACAGCAGAGTAAAGTATGTGTGAGTAGTACCAGCAGAGTAAAGTGTGTGTGAACAGTAACAGCAGAGTAAAGTGTGTGTGAACAGTAACAGCAGAGTAAAGTGTTTGTGAGTAGTAACAGCAGAGTAAAGTGTGTGTGAATAGTAACAGCAGAGTAAAGTATGTGTGAGTAGTAACAGCAGAGTAAAGTGTGTGTGAGTAGTAACAGCAGAGTAAAGTGTGTGTGAGTAGTAACAGCAGAGTAAAGTGTGTGTGAATAGTAACAGCAGAGTAAAGTGTGTGTGAGTAGTATAGGCAGAGTAAAGTATGTGTGAGTAGTAACAGCAGAGTAAAGTGTGTGTGAGTAGTAACAGCAGAGTAAAGTGTGTGTGAGTAGTAACAGCAGAGTAAAGTATGTGTGAGTAGTACCAGCAGAGTAAAGTGTGTGTGAACAGTAACAGCAGAGTAAAGTGTGTGTGAACAGTAACAGCAGAGTAAAGTGTTTGTGAGTAGTAACAGCAGAGTAAAGTGT
>NC_079221.1:58428741-58448741 GCF_029633865.1 Lampris incognitus
ACTTGAACATGAGTGTAGCACTTGAACATGAGTGTAGCACCTGAACATGAGTGTAGTATCTGAGCATGAGTGTAGCACCTGAACATGAGTGCAGCATCTGTGGACCCTGTGCCTTTCATTTTGTTCCTTCTGCCAAGCCAAACACTAATTATTGCCTGACCTACCAGAACATTAACCAAGGTGACACGTCTGCACTGTGCTGCCGTGTACTTCGGACCAAAGACACACAGGCTGTCTTCCATAACCTCTCCTAAACCTCTGAGCCACCGCTGCAGGACAGAGAAGCGAGGGCTCAATCTGGGACATCTGAGCCATAAGTGCTGTAGAGTTTCTTCATCATTACAGAAAGAACAGTGACTTCCTGCCCTAGGATCAAAGTGTGCCATGTCTCTGTTTGTAGCCACAGCCCCATGTACCACCCTCCACTGTAGAACCATGTACCACCCTGCACTGCAGATCCATGTACCACCCTCCACTGTAGATCCATGTACCACACTCTGCTGTAGATCTGCAGTGCGTTTTTCTATGGGGGGTTTGTACAGGGACCTCCAGCTGCCTTTGGGAGATGAATCTGGTGCCAACACACTCAACCACCTCGACTCCTGTATACTGGCTAGTGATGTTCTGTTGAGAACCTTTACAGTGACTGCATAGAAGGCCTTCTGTGATATACTTGAAAAGTCCTGTAGTTCTGGTGTTTTGAAGGACAGAATGGCCCCCTTCACTTCCTCCTGCTCCTCCACTGCTGCACGGATGGACAAAGATGGAAAAACAGGCCGCATAACTGGCTGATCCTCTCCACACTCTGCTCCTAGTGCCTCTCTGAAGAAGCCAGGAAGTGCACTGATCACTTCCTCCAACAACCTCTCCATTAAATGAA
Organism: Lampris incognitus; assembly: GCF_029633865.1. Classification (NCBI taxonomy): domain Eukaryota; kingdom Metazoa; phylum Chordata; class Actinopteri; order Lampriformes; family Lampridae; genus Lampris; species Lampris incognitus. The sequence goes on from NC_079221.1 coordinate 58,429,622, forward strand.
GAGATTTAAAACCAGTCTCTCAGCTCAAAATGTCAGCCTTCTTCCATTGTCCTCCTGATCTGAGACACACTAACTTAGTAAATCCAGCTCTTGTGAGGGATCGCCGTACACTTACGGAGCTGAGCATTCTGCAGTGTATCAGAGGGTTATAGCACAGTGGTTCCTCCCCTACACTGCCATAGATATGGGAGTAGTCTCTTTTGGTGCTTAAGACTGTTCCCCAAGCTCGGAGGACAGTGATAGAAAGGTGTCATAGTGAATTCCATGCCAGCTAGGTCAAGAAGGAGCAAGTGCTTGTCCTAGTGCATGTTCATAACCCTACAAAGCAACACACACGTGGTTTCACTCCAAAGCCATTGGTTATGGTATAAAAGTTGCTGCACAGTTTGAAGGTGAAAAGCTGTGATACGACTGCAGAGGCCAATTAGGCCCTGGCCTCCTTCTAGCACTGGTAGGAACAATACAGCAGATTTGGTCCAGTGAAAGCCTCCCCAGAAGATGTTCACCAGCGTCTTCTGTACTTCTCTTATGAGCATGTCCGGAGGTTCTACAACTGTAAACTGGTGCCAGAACTTCGAGGCAATCAAGTTGTTAACAATCAAGACTCTGCCCCTATAGGACAACTGAGGCTGGATCCAAGTCCATCTAGAATAGAATAGAATAGAACTTTATTTGTCATTGTACAAATACAACGAAATTTGAAAGTGCAGCTCTTATCAGCGCAAAGATCAGTATAAAAAGAATTAAAAACATAAAACGCACACCCATTGATTTCTACATTCTACTGGACACCAACATATTGCACAAAAAGTCAGAAATCAAGACTTAGCAGCATTTAGTGCAGTTATGGCTCGGGGATAGAAGCTGTTCTTTCGTCTGTTTGTCCAAGCTCTTATTGTCCTATAACGTCTGCCCGAGGGCAGCAGTTCAAACAGATGGTGTCCTGGGTGGGATGGGTCCTTGATGATGCCATAGGCTTTTTTGAGGCAGCGGGAACTGTATAGGTCTTCCAGGGAGGGGAATGGGCATCCGATAATCTTCTGAGCAGTGGTGATGACCCTCTGGAGCGCTTTCCCCTCTGCTTCTGTGCAACTGGCAAACCAGACACAGATGCAGTAGGTCAGTATGCTCTCTATGGAGCAGCGGTAGAAGGACACAAGCAGTGAGGTGGTAAGGTGGTTCTTCCTGAGGATCCTCCGGAAGTAGAGTCTCTGTTGTGCCTTCTTAACCAGCGCTATGGTGTTAACGCTCCAGGTCAGGCCCTCCTCTATGTGTATGCCCAGAAACTGGAAATCCGAGACACTCTCCACACACTCCCCACCGATGAACAGGGGATGATTGTCTGTTTTGTTCCTCCTGTAGTCTATAATAAGCTCCTTTATCTTGGAGGTGTTGAGGATCAGGTTATTTTCCCTGCACCACAAGGACAGCTGCTCTACCTCATCCTGGTATGCAGACACCCCCCCCCCCAGAGATAAGCCCCACCACTGTAGTGTCATCTGCAAACTTGATGATGGTGTTGATGGAGTGAGTGGGGGTGCAGTCGTGTGTGTACAGGATGTAGAGTAGGGGGCTCAGCACAAAGCCCTGTGGCGAGCCGGTGCTGAGGCTGAGGGCTGAGGAGATGTGGGGGCCTACTCTGACCCTCTTTGGGTGCTCAGACAGGAAGTCCTTAATCCAGAGGCAGATGGAATAAGCAAGGCCCAGTTCTGTCAGTTTGGTCACCAGTCTGTGGGGGAGGACGGAGTTGAATGCAGAGCTGAAGTCCACAAAGAGCAGCCTGGCGTAGCTCCCCTGCTGCTCTAGGTGGGTCAGGGCGGTGTGGAGAGATGTAGCTATAGCATCCTCTGTGGCCCTATTTGCTCTGTAGGCAAACTGGTGTGTGTCGAAAGTGGGTGGGAGGCTTGAGATGATGTGAGTCCAAACCAGTTTCTCAGAGCACTTCATTATGACGAGTGTGAGTGCCACAGGTTAGTAGTCGTTCAGGCTGATGACAGTGGACTTTTTTGGCAGTGGGACTATGGTGGATGAATTCAAACAGGGTGGGATGGTGGACTGGAATAGGGACTGGAATAGGGACTGGTTGAAGAGCTTGGTGAAGACCCCTGCCAGTTGGTCCGCACGTTCGTTCAGCACACGTCCAGGGACACCATTGGGACCCGCAGCCTTCCTCGGGTTCACCACCCTCAGTGTGCACCTCACCTCATGCTCCTCTACCGTGAGGATGAGGCTGCTGTAGGCTGGTGGATGGAACGTGGCTGCCTCCGATGGCTTCTCCTCGAAGTGGGCAAAGAAGATGTTAAGCTCCTCTGCCAGTGAGGCATCACCGTCAGCAGCTGTGAGGTTGCTGGATTTGTAGCTGGTGATGTGCTGAACCCCCTGCCACATCTGCCTTGTGTTGTTGCTGTTGAAGTGGTCCTCAATTTTATTTTTGTAAGTTGCCTCTTTTCAGGTTGGCTCTGGCAGCACTGTATTGTGCCCCATCACCAGACCTGAGAGCAGTGTCCCTGTCCCTCAGCAGGCTCTGGACCTCTTTTGTCATCCAGAGCTTCTGGTTGGGATAAACCTGGATTTGCTTGTCCACGGTAACAGTGTCCATGCAGTTTTTGATATAGCACAGGACAGTTGTACAAACCCCAATTCCAATGAAGTTGGGACATTGTGTAAAACGTAAATAAAAACAGAATACAATGATTAGCAAATCCGTTTTGACCTATATTCAATTGAATACACTACAAAGACAAGATGTTTAATGTTCAAACTGATAAACTTTATTGTTTTTTTGCAAATATTCACTCATTTTGAATTTGATGCCTGTAACACGTTCCAAAGAAGCTGGGACAGGGGCATGTTCACCACTGTGTTACACCACCTTTCCTTTTAACAACACCCAATAAGCGTTTGGGAACTGAGGACACTACTTGCTGAAGCTTTGTAGGTGGAATTCTTTCCCATTCTTGCTTGATGTACGACTTCAGTTGCTCAACAGTCTGGGGTCTCCGTTGTCATATTTTGCACTTCATAATGCGCCACACATGTTCAATGGGAGACAGGTCTGGACTGCAGGCAGGCCAGTCCAGTACCCGCACTCTTTTACTACGAAGCCCCGCTGTTGGAACACGTGCAGAATGTGGCTTGGCATTGTCTTGCTGAAATAAGCAGGGACGTCCCTGAAAAAGACGTTGCTTGGATGGCAGCATATGTTGCTCCAAAACCTGTATGTACCTTTCAGCACTAATGGTGCCTTCACAGATGTGCAAGTTACCCATGATGCCATGGGCACTAACACACCCTCATACCATCACAGATGCTGGCTTTTGAACTTTGCACTGAGAACAATCTGGATGGTCCTTTTCCTCTTTAGCCCGGAGGACACGACGTCCATGATTTCCAAAAACAATGTGAAATGTGGACTCATCAGACCACAGCACACTTGTCCACTTTGCATCAGTCCATCTCAGATGAGCTCGGGCCAGAGAAGCCGGCGGCATTTCTGGGTGGTGTTGATATATGGCTTTTGCTTTGCACGGTAGAGTTTTAACTTGCACTTGTAGATGTAGCGACCAACTGTGTTAACTGACGATGGTTTTCCCAAGTGCTCCTGAGCCCATGTGGTAATATCCAAGCTTGTCCTTATGTGGGACAGTTTGTTCATTTGAAAACTCCAAGAGCTCTTCTTGAAGCTCATAAGGACGGACGGGACAGGACTTTCCCCCGTGACAGCCAACGCACCTCTGTGTGGAGGATAAGGTGTTGATGATCAGCTCCCATCTCAGCACAGTTTGGAGAAGAGGTGAGACTTGAGGATCCTTGATTTGATGTAATTCACCATCTGTTCAGCCTGATCCAGCACCTCAGCCAACTCCAGGGGCATGGTTTTGGCAACTAAGGCTTCTCGATGCAAAATATTGGTTTGTCACAATATTTGGGTTTTGTGCTTTCACCTTGGCAATAAATCCTCTAAACCTCCCAGTCATGCATGCCACACCATCTGTGCAAAGACTGATGCACCTATCACAGGTCAGACTTTTCTCTTTTAGATAGTTATCAGTTTCCCTGAACAGTTCTCCTCCCGTTGTATGGCTTTCCATGTCTTTGCAGAAGAGAAACGTCTCTTTAACAGAGTCACTGTCAACATACCTGACATTTGCCAGAGGTTGGGCAGCTCCACTTATGTCAGTGGATTCGTCTATTTGTAGAGAAAATGTACCGCTCATCTGCAGTAGGTCAGTTGTTGCTCAGTGTCATCTGACATGTGGTCGAGTCTTCTTTTGATTGTATTGTCAGACAAAGGCACTTTTGATACCGCATTTGCGGCATCAGGACCTAGCATGACACCTGCAATTCTTTTGCAAGTGGGGAGGATGAATGTCTCTGCTACTGTGTAGGTTTCTTCTGCTTTGCAATAAGCTCCGCTAGCACGTAACTTGCCTCCATTGCCTTCTCAGACACTTTCACACAATCCATCAAACGGTCTTGCTGCTTCTGGTTCAGCTCCCGCGCTCTTTTGAAGTTTGCCAAGTCTCCCTCTCCATGTGGAAGGGATGTTTGGTTTCCAAGTGCCTCTTCAGCTTGCTTGGCACCATTTAGCATTAGCCAACTTGTCCCAACAGATGACACACGGGCTGAGGGCTGTCGACATCCCCGGTCCAGCTGAAGCCATAACACAAGTAGCTGTCCTGATACTGTCTACTGACAGTATTGGTTTTGCTGGTTTTGTTCCTCTTTTCTGTAGGTGGTGCGTGGTCTGCACTGGTGGTTAGTGGTGGTTTACTCCGCACAAGAAAGCGATCCATTCTACCCCTTACGGATTCTCATGTTGTTACCCTCCTTCACACTGGCTGTCAATAAGGGCCATTGATGTGTCACGCTCTAATAATTCCCACATCTACTGCACAAACGGCGAAAACTTCCCTTTGACAGAAGGTTTTTAAAGAAATTATTTTTTAGGTGGATAATTTGTCTCTGCACTGGGAAACGGGTGTGTACAACATACTAACAGAAAATTAGAAATTCATTAGTAACTTTTTAGTTGTATATTGTATTAATAATGTATGGTTTCCCACGGCACACCATTTGGGAACCTCTGATCTATAGAAAGCAGGCCAATGTCCAGCTACTGGAGCTCAAACATATTAATAATGTCCTGTATCAAAAAAAGATGATCCTTAATTATATGGTCAGGAACACAGTACATCTGGCTATAATGTACAACAGCATCCATACACTGTTTGAGTCTATTTGAAAGACCTTTTGCAATTATCTTATAATCAGTACATAACAAAGTTCCAACAATGCCGCTTGTCTTCTCTCTGGGAGGATTCAGGCGGGTTTTGGACTGCATAAAAACATTTCCAGTGTCATGTTTTTGACGGGAGCCCCCCTTTACAACACGGCTCCACACAGGTGACACCGCCGCATCACTGCTCCGCTCAACACTCAAGCCTCCCTCCGCTGTGCTTGCATCCAGGTCCAGGGCTCCAAGTGCCGGCGTCATACCACGGCCCTGGGCCTCCTCGCTGACCTGGGGAGTGACCTGGGGAGAGACCTGGCCATCACGATTGACAACACCGTGGTGATGCCACCTTGGACTGTGAGGAATCTGGGTGTGATCCTGGACGACCAACTGTCGTTTGCTGCAAACGTTGCATCGGTTCTCCTCTATAACATCAGGAGGATTCGCCCATTCCTCACTGACGAGACGGCACAGGTGCTCACCCAGGCTCTGGTCATCTCCCGGCTGGACTACGGCAACACCCTCCTTGCTGGCGCCCCGGCGTCGGCCATCAGACCTCTGGAGCTTGTTCAGAAAGCTGCAGCTCGTCTGGTGTTCAACCGCCCTAAGTTCTCCCACACAACTCCCCTTCTCATGTCCCGACAGTGGCTCCCAGTAGCTGCTCTCATCCAGTTTAAGACTCTGGTTCTAGCCTACAGGGCAGTGAAAGGAACAGCTTCTTCCTATCTCCAGGCCATGGTCAAGCCCTACACCCCCGCCCGACCACTTGGCTCTGCTGCCTCGGGACGCCTGGTTGCTCCATCGCTCAGAGGCCCCTCTTGCCGATCGACCCGGTCACGGCTCTGTTCTGTCCTGGCCCCACAGTGGTGGAATGACTCCCCACTGATGTCAGGACAGCGGAGTCACTGCCCATCTTTCAGCGCAGGTTGAAAACTCAGCTCTTCAAGACTTATTGTATTCACTCATTTAAAAAAAAATCTCTTTCTTGTGCTTTTACTTTAGCACTGGTTTTGCCCTTAGATGCTTGTTTAGATGCAGTTATGACCTCTGATGACTAGTAGTTCTCCTGATCTCCTATGTTACATGATGCACTTATTGTAAGTCGCTTTGGATAAAAGCATCGGCTAAATGACTGTAATGTCATGTCATGTAATGAGTGAGCACACCCTCTCTGCTTAAATCAGGCCGCTCCAGGCCCAAGGCTCCAGGCGCCTGCGCCACAGTCTCCACACCCTGGCTCAGGGCCTTCTTGCAGGGCGTAGCCCCTCTGCCCAGAGCAGGTTGCTCAGTCATGCATAAGCATTGGTTAATATTCGCTGTTACTGCATGGAGATCCTCACAGACATTTGTCTGCTTCAACATCGCTTGTTTCATGGTAGAAATGTTCGGCCTTAAGACTTTCCATTTTCCTACGCAGGCAAGAAACATCAAGGCTGTTGACGGTCACAGGTGGAAGCTCATCTAGGTGGTGAGACACAAAGCAAGGGATGCTTTCACCAGCCTCGGTAAGTAATTTTAAACAACTCTTAACATTGTTAGTGTCTTTTTGTGACCCTTTGTGTGATACAAAGTGCTGGGTAGAGTTTGGGCAGAGTTCAAAAAGAGCTTTTTTGGAGTTCTCAATCCACTCCGACCCGAAGTGGTTCAGAGTTCACAGTAAAATAATGTCGCCCTGGCTCAAAGTTTTCATTTTGACGATGAGGAAGTTTAACAGTTCCTCTTCCACAATAATTTTACCATCAACAACCGTGTATGTCCATCCATCCATCATCTGAACCACTTATCCTGCTCTCAGGGTCGCGGGGATGCTGGAGCCTATTCCAGCAGTCATTGGGCAGCAGGCAGGGAGACACCCTGGACAGGCCGCCAGGCCATCACAGGGCCGAAACACACACACACACACACACAAACACACACACACACAAACACACACACACACACACACACACACATTCATTCCTAGGGACAATTTTGTACGGCTGAGTCACCTGACCTACATGTCTTTGGACTGTGGGAGGAAACCGGAGCCCCGGAGGAAACCCACGCAGACACGGGGAGAACATACAAAGAGGACGACCTGGGACGACCCACTAAGGTTGGACTACCCCGGGGCTTGAACCCAGGACCTTCTTGCTGAGAGGCGGCCGCGCTAACCACTGCGCCACCATGCCACCATGCCATGTATATCTCTGGTTTTATTCGAGAGTTACTCGATGCATCGGGACCTCTACCAGCTGCCTCCGCCATCTTGACCGGAAGACCAAGGTAAATCACAAAGTAAAGTTGTCTGGCTTCCAGTACAGGATACAAACTTACGAACAGGATACCCGACCAGTTTAGCTTCATACTTTGACCTTCCACCATGTCTTAAAATGTTTTAAGTTTGTCTTTCACTTTGCTTAACAACCGCAAACGATCAGTGCCAGTATTATAACCATTTATGAACACAAAAGGGATTTCTTAGATTGTTGCCTGAACTCCTTGGATTCTGCCCTGCTCCACTTCACATGTCAAAATATGTGTTAAGAGGAGGCACTGCAAGAAGAGAACAGCTACACCGCACTAAGGTTGGTACCATGGCTCAAAAAACCTGGCCTGTCCAACTCATTCCCCACTCGGTCTCTATCTCTCTATATCTATATCTATCTCTATATCTATATCGCTATATCTATATCTATCTATCTCTATAGCTATCTATATCTATATAGCTATATCTATATACGTATAGCTATTTATATTTATATCTACAGATCTATATGTATATCTATATCGCTATATGTATATCTATCTCTATCTATACATCTATATCTACCCCTATATCTATATCTACATCTGCATCTATATGTACATCTACATCTATATCTATATCTACATCTATCTATCTATCTATCTATCTATCTATCTATCTATCTATCTATCTATCTATCTATCTATCTATCTATCTATATCTATATATCTCAATCTCTAACTCTCTATCTCTATACAGTACATCCGGAAAGTATTCCCACCCCTTCACTTTCCCCACATGTTGTTATGTTACAGCCTTATTCCAAAATGTCAACAGTGGGACCTTATATAGACAGGTGTGTGCCTTTCCAAATCATGTCCCATCCATTGACTTTACTACAGGTGGACACCAGTCAAGATGTAGAAACATCTCAAGGATGATCAGTGGAAACAGGATGAACCTGAGCTCCATTTTGAGTGTCATAGCAAAGGGTGTGAATACTTATGTACATACAATATTTCAGTTCTTTATTTTTAATACATTTGTAAAAATTTCTACAAAACCTTTTTCACTTTGTCATTATGGGGTATTGTGTGTAGATTGATGAGGGGGAAAAAAAGTAATTTAATCCATTTTGGAATAAGGCTGTAACATAACAACATGTGGGGAAAGTGAAGGGGTGTGAATACTTTCAGGATGCACTGTATATACCTGTATATCTATCTCTGTATCTGTATCTCTATCTATATATCTCTATCTCTATATCTAGTATATATGTATCTCTCTGTATATCTATCTCTATATCTATATTTCCATCTGCATATCTATCTCCATCTCTACATCTCTATCTACCTCGTTGTCTGCAGAGCTATGCTGTGTCTCCTGTAAGAGGAGCACATCTATATTTTAGCTCTACTCAGCTCAGCTACCATGCCTCGCTTGTCTCCAGCCCGTCCTTCATTTATATTCAAACTTCCTACCCGCAAACTTTCCATGAGAAAAAGGAAGAAAGGGAAGAGAAGAAGACAGTGAAACCTTTCCAAGAGGAAAACCCCTTTTATGTCTCACCCATTTTTAAATTTTGTACATTTAAAGGAACTTTCCTCCTCTCTTTTCTTTCCTAAGTCTAGCGAGAATCTTCTTTAGACAAAACCTCTTGTGTTTACTGAGCTCTTCATGTCCAGCCATTTTTCCTCATCTTCATAACAAGTTAACAAACCTGTCCACACCAGAGAAGAAGACATCTGCTACTTCCACACACTGTCTGCCACGAGTCTCATCCAGGAAATCATCCATCTCCTTTAAAGAACAGGACTGCTGATCATCCTGTCAGCGAACTGAGATGGGCTGTCCTCCTCTAACATGTCCTCATCTTCATTTCTAGCGTTTTCACGGAGCCCTGACTCTCAGCCTCAGCTGGGTGACTGTCTCTCACTGGTTCTGTCTGTCCGCCGTCTCTGCATGCATCATAACCTGTGCTTCAGTACCACTCAGCTTACCGTGATGTCATTATCGTTGTCCTGCTCACTCGTTTCATTCCCTCCATACCAGGCGGCGGCTCACCTGCACTGCTGCCTGCTGTGGGCTCCCTGTGCGGACAGGACGAACGTTTGTGGCCGACATGGCCGCATTCAAAACATTTCATGCTGCCAGAGCTCAGAGTGACTCTAAAGGACACTCGTAGACGCTGTGAAGAACCACTTAAATACACGAAGGCCTGTCTCCGCAGGGAGGTAACATGTTGCAGTCTAGTGTCGTCACAACCCAGACGAACTGCCCTGAACCCACTAGCAAACTTTCCAAAACCAATCAGTTCTCTTTCAAACCGTCTTCATATGTGACTCTAAAGGACACTCGTAGATGTTGTGAAGAACCACTTAAATACACGAAGGCCTGTCTCCGCAGGGAGGTAACATGCTGCAGTCGAGCGTGGTCACAACCCAGACGAACTGCCCTGAGCCCACTAGCAAACTTTCCAAAACCAATCAGTTCTCTTTCAAACCGTCTTCATATGTGACTCTAAAGGACACTCGTAGATGTTGTGAAGAACCACTTAAATACACGAAGGCCTGTCTCCGCAGGGAGGTAACATGCTGCAGTCGAGCGTGGTCACAACCCAGACGAACTGCCCTGAGCCCACTAGCAAACTTTCCAAAACCAATCAGTTCTCTTTCAAACCGTCTTCATATGTGACTCTAAAGGACACTCGTAGATGTTGTGAAGAACCACTTAAATACACGAAGGCCTGTCTCCGCAGGGAGGTAACATGCTGCAGTCTAGCGTGGTCACAACCCAGACGAACTGCCCTGAGCCCACTAGCAAACTTTCCAAAACCAATCAGTTCTCTTTCAAACCGTCTTCATATGTGACTCTAAAGGACACTCGTAGACGCTGTGAAGAACCACTTAAACACATGACCACCTGTCTCCGCAGGGAGGTAACATGCTGCAGTCTAGCATGGTCACAACCCAGACGAACTGCCCTGAGCCCACTAGCAAACTTTCCAAAACCAATCAGTTCTCTTTCAAACCGTCTTCATATGTGACTCTAAAGGACACTCGTAGATGTTGTGAAGAACCACTTAAATACACGAAGGCCTGTCTCCGCAGGGAGGTAACATGCTGCAGTCTAGCGTGGTCACAACCCAGACGAACTGCCCTGAACCCACTAGCAAACTTTCAGTTCTCTTTCAGTGGGCTCATTCGGGATAAACAGAGGTACGCCTGACACGGTAACACGTGTCGACAGCACAAACAATGGCGAGACGGCTACAAACAGATGGTCCAGCACCAGGCCTCTCTCCACCAGCAGGGGGACTAAACGCTCCTCTCGGAGAAAAGCCACCACGGCTTTGTCCATCCCAGAGCCGTAGGTGATGTTCTCATAGCCGACCTGTTCTCCTGCAGCCAGGAGACCCTGTTCCACAGTGTACAGAGAGTCAGCCATGACTCTAGACTCTAATCCCGTGTCTGATAGACAGGGGAGGCGAGCCCTCACCGGGGAGGGGCGCCATACTGCACACCACCAAACTCCCACCAGCTACTCCAGTCACTTTCCAACAACCAACGACGAAGTAAAAGTAAACTCCTCTCACCTCACCACGTAGAGAACCAGTAAACTATTCCAAAAAACACTCAAGCTCATTCACCACCCCCACTCACACTGACGCACCCAACGTCCCAGCATGCAGCCCAGACAGAGAGAGAGAGAGATGACAAAGACAAGAATGGAAAAGGATAGAGGTAAAGAGAAGGAAAAGAGGGAAAAAGGAGGAAAAACAAGAGACAGACAGATGTTTTATTACAACATCTGTCTCCTCTGTTCATCTCGACAGTGATGGAGGACTGAATGAAGGAAGGTGAATCTGCTGCCCTGAATCAGAGCAGAACAACTGAATCAGACAGGAGGAAGAAGGAGGGTGTGATGATGGTGTGATGATGGAGGGGTGTACCTGGCTGATGGACAGAGCTGCTCTGGGTTCGCTCAGCATGTCTGAAGGAGTGTCTGCTGAGTTCTGGAAAAAGAGGAGAGATGTGACGAGAAGAGGCAACAAGGGAAAAGAATCACTCTAACACGGCTCTTTAGAAAATGCCACATCTTCATCATCATCATCATCATCATCAGGTTTTTGCTGAACATTATGCTGATTATCACCTGTAGCCCCTCTGCCTGCGAAGCTTAAAATACAGAAAATGTCATTCACATGATCAACAATGAGTTGATCATGTGAATGAAGGCCATCTGTCATTTAATGGAACACATGTGAGCGGCTCTGCTGCAGAAATGAACTCCAGCAATACATATCAGTTTGTTCATCTCCTATCCCACCTGAATTGGACATGTGCTGGATGTGTGACATGGATACTGAAGTTATTTGAGAAAAACACTTAATGACTGCAGCCCACTTTAAAATCACTTTCACGTCCATTAAGTTCAGTGTGGCCACACGCAGGCAGGGGGTGCTGGTGTAACACAGACTGACCTGGGCCAGGCTCTGGACTAATCCCCGGACCTCATGCAGGACTCTCCTCAGCTGCATCTCAGTGCTGGATGGGGTCTGGAAGCCACCTGGTGCAGGACTATGAGCCAGCCCCGGCTGAAGACCCAGACCCAGGGCAGATGCGGGTGGGTGGTGGGGGCTGTAACTATGGTAGGATGAGGCAGGGGAGGGGGTGTGACTGTACGAACCAACAGGCAGCTGAGCATGGATGTAGCTTTGATCGGCTATTGTGGTGCTTGTAGGCTGATGGAGAAAGGTGAGGCCGCTGTGCTGAGGGATTGTGGGAGCTGGAGGCTGATACAGAATGCCTGGACTACTGTGGTGGGGAAAGGGATGGGAGGGGTACCGGTGGCACTGATGCAGACTGGGGACACTGGGATATGACTGGAAGGGGCCAGGATACTGAGCTGGGCACGGACAAGGGAAGGGACTAGCAATAGCATTAGCATTAGCATTAGTTAAATGACTCCAGCTATGGTTGTTCTGGTTGGTGTTCTGCTTCTGATGTAAGTGGCCAGGCTGCTGCTGATCAGAGGACAGATCAGGAACACTCTGGGTGCTCCAGGAGCGAGTATAACCTCCTAACAGCCTCCCAAAACCATCAGGAGGAGGACTGGGGCTTGGCAGACAATAGGAGGATGGGATTAGGTGGCGGGGAATGGGTTTAGGGATTGTGGGGGTGAAAGTGTCCATGTTGAGACAAGATGAGTGGTCATTAGTGTGAGAGGAGGCAGGCTTTATGACCAGAGTAGACATGCACTTGGTTTGCTCCCCCTCCTCCTCCTCCTCCTGGTAGGCGTATTGGTAGGAGTATTTTGGGGGGGTGGAGGCTGCCATGCCCCCGCTCCCAAACTGGATCCTCATAGAGGAGACCACGCGGGTCGGAGAGAGGAAGGAGGATGGCAGTGAGGAAGACCTCTGCAGAGGAAGGCGTCTCTCTCTGGGCACTGCCAGACCCTGATGGCAGGAGGAGGCCTGCTTCAGAACCTGCTGGACCAGAGAGGAGTCTGACACACCACACAAACCCTCCATTCCTGTGCGTGTGTTTGGGTCGGACTGGTTGTGTGAGTGCATGTTTGGGTCAGACGGGTTGTGTGTGTGTGTGTTTGGGTCAGACTGGCTGTGTGTGTTTGGATCAGACAGGTTGTGTGTGTGCATGTTTGGATCGGACTGGTTGTGTGTGTTTGGATCAGACTGGTTGTGTGTGTGTGTGTTTGGGTCAGACTGGCTGTGTGTGTTTGGATCAGACTGGTTGTGTGTGTGTGTGTTTGGGTCAGACTGGCTCCTCCTAGTTCCTGTTCTGGTTGGTTCTTCAGTTGGGAGCTGGTGGACTGAGTATTGAAGGACTTCTTCAGAACTCCCATCGTGTTCCTCTGTCTCTGTAGAACATCCATCAGGCTCCTCCTCCTCTGCGCCAACCAGCCTATCAAATGCCGGCTGTTCTAGGGCAAGGGGTGTGGCCACGTCATGTGATAGTCGTGACGTGACCGTAGTCTCACTGTCACAGCTGTCGCTACTCTCCTGCAGCTGATTGGACAAAAATCAAACAATCAACGTAATCACCAAATTAGCCCCTTAATTAACCTGCACACACATAAAGAAGACTGCTCAAACTGAAGGCCTCCTGGCCGGTGGCGGCCCCAGAAATGTTTCATCGGGGGGGCCAAATGGGGCCGCTGAAAATCTTGGGGTGGCACACCAAAACCAAAAGCCCTGACTGAATTTGGGGAATTCTGTGCTGCTGTTGTAGTGTACTGTACTATAGGCTAGCTGAAAACTGTCAACATGAGGGTTAAGAAACACACACATTATGGATTCACATGAACAGCACCTCATGTAAGATGTCAGCTAGAAGAAGCCTATTCTGCATAATCAGAAGCATATTCTGCATATGCCACTTGTGGCTGGGGGGGGGCCAGCGGGGGGGGCCAGGGATAGTACCACGGTGGCCGTGGCCACCCCTTGGGGGCGCCACTGCTCCTGGCCCAGACCGGACTCTGTCTCGGGGTTCTGATTTGGCCCTTGTTTGCCGTCAGTGTGACGAGACGCCCATCCGGAAAACCTCCCCGTCAGGGACGCGCTACGGTGCGGCCACACCAAACGGCGAGCAAGTCTGTCGCGCGACGACCTTCCGTATGAGGTCAACGCAAAGACGCCAACAGACGCGTGTACTCGCGCCGGGCCGCGCGAATATATTCAACAACTTGAGCGAGAAGTTCGCGTCACGCTGTGTCGCGAAAGCCTATCAGCGTTGAGATTCTCCTGACGTCACCGACGTCCTGTTGAGCCAGGAGACGGAGGACAAGCTGATCGCTGCGGGTTCGCGTCCTCGACCCTGCGGCCAAACGCTCGCGAGTAACGCGAAGACAAACAAATGATGGCGGGAAAGCCGCTTCGTGTTTGGTGTGAACGCACGGTGACCCCGCTCAGACGGTTCGTCAGCGCTTCGTCCAGACGCCGGCCAGCAGGGCCAGGCCGGGGACATCTGCCGGCCCTGCTGGCCAGGCCGGGGACATCTGCCGGCCCTGCTGGCCAGGCCAGGGACATCTGCTGGCCAGCAGGGCCAGGCCAGGGACATCTGCCGGCCCTGCTGGCCAGGCCGGGGACATCTGCTGGCCCTGCTGGCCAGGCCAGGGACATCTGCTGGCCGGCAGGGCCAGGCCAGGGACATCTGCTGGCCCTGCTGGCCAGGCCAGGGACATCTGCTGGCCAGCAGGGCCAGGCCAGGGACATCTGCCGGCCCTGCTGGCCAGGCCAGGGACATCTGCCGGCCCTGCTGGCCAGGCCGGGGACATCTGCTGGCCAGCAGGGCCAGGCCGGGGACATCTGCCGGCCCTGCTGGCCAGGCCAGGGACATCTGCCGGCCCTGCTGGCCAGGCCAGGGACATCTGCTGGCCGGCAGGGCCAGGCCAGGGACATCTGCCGGCCCTGCTGGCCAGGCCAGGGACATCTGCTGGCCAGCAGGGCCAGGCCAGGGACATCTGCCGGCCCTGCTGGCCAGGCCAGGGACATCTGCCGGCCCTGCTGGCCAGGCCAGGGACATCTGCCGGCCGGCAGGGCCAGGCCAGGGACATCTGCTGGCCAGCAGGGCCAGGCCAGGGACATCTGCCGGCCCTGCTGGCCAGGCCAGGGACATCTGCCGGCCCTGCTGGCCAGGCCAGGGACATCTGCCGGCCCTGCTGGCCAGGCCAGGGACATCTGTCGGCCCTGCTGGCCAGGCCAGGGACATCTGCCGGCCCTGCTGGCCAGGCCAGGGACATCTGTCGGCCCTGCTGGCCAGGCCAGGGACATCTGCTGGCCAGCCAGGCGAAACACCGCCGGGGAAGTTGAGCATTTCTCCTGACTATAGTTGTCATACCACAACACAATGTACCAGCAGTGTGTGCGTGCGTGTGTGTGTGCAGGTGAAGCGTCTGAGGATCACAGCGTTTCCAAAGCACGGCTGGTGTCACACCTGAATCTGTCCCCCATCACAGTCTGTCTCCCTACGACCACAACAAGGTCTTGTGTTAGCGGATGGTTCTACTAACTACCTACACATTCCACAGGGGAGATCAGAACCACCTGACCCGGACAGCGGTCGCCCTCATGGACCGGCCTGCTCGGCTGCTGAACCCAGCACTGGGAAGTAGTGGCGTTTTGTGCAGCACATCGGGCACGTGGAGGGACAGCTCGGGGTCTCAGCTGTTCCAGTGTACAGTTAGCTAGTAGGCTAATCCTCACGTCCGCCTGCCGGGTCTGTCGTCACGCCTCACATCGCCTGTGCTGGACGCTGACTGACAGACCTACTGCCCGAAAGGTTGACGCCCACAAGTCTTCAGAATACGCAGAGAACCAGAACTGCAGACAGACACTGATCCCGTTTACACCGGGGTTTAAAATGCGCTCACAAGGGGACGGCGCTAAATACAAGTGTGAACCGGTTACTCAGACCACTCGCCGAGGTGGTCTGGGACACATCTGACCACATAGCCTTCGTAGTGTAAAGGCTAATGCGTCCTGATCCGTCCGCAACAAGGACATAACAGGAAATTACATCATCAGTGCAGGATGTGGTGGTTGTTTTGGTAACAGCGCAAGCTGGCGAGAGAGGAGAGTGTAGGCGGGTGGAGCACAAGTGAGACGAGATGCCTCATCTCCATTTGGGCGGGAGAACCAGTCCTGTCCGTCCCAGCAGCTGGATAGTCCGGACGTGTGTATTAGTGCGTCAAACGTCTTCACACATTAGCGACTGTTTTCACGGCTAGTCGGCAAACCTGGCGCTTGACTGACGCCCTTTGACCTTGTAGCGGGAGTGACGTAGACAGTGACGAAACCTTCTTCTTCTTCTTCTTCGGAGTAACGCAATCTGATCACAAGTGGTCAGCAGGACGCATTTGGAGACGCATGGTAGACACAGGTGTAAACGGCCATGTGTCGCTCCGTCCGTCCACTTGTGATTTTTCCCCTTTTCCTCCCAGTTTAGTGGCCAATCGCTCCCTATTCTAGTTCAAACCCCCACCCTCGTACTGCATCACGCGTTCGCCAACTGCGTCTCTCCGGCCGGCAGTCTGGAAGGAGGCGCCTCGTCACAGAAGTGGCGAGGCGCCTCCAGGCCGAACCACTGCTCCCCCCCCCCCCCCAGAGACGCAGTCATGTGACGAACACAAGCCGACTCCGCCCCCTCCCCAAGACAGAGCTGCCAATTACGGCCGCTTCATCGAGTCCGGCCATAGTCGGGACGAGACGAGACCGGGGCCCGAACCCCGGTCCCCAGTGGGCAACTGCATCGACACAAAGCCGATGCTTAGACCACTACACCACCCCGGACCCCCACCACGTGTTTTAAAACCAAGTGTAAACAGGGTGTATGAGTCCGACTACAACACACCGTAAATAGGACTGAGGAGGTCTGTGTAACTACTACTACTACTACTACTACTGTTACTGCTATTATTACTACTACTACTGCTGCTGCTACTACTACCATCACCACCACCACTACTACTGCTACTACTGCTACTACTACTGTTACTGCTATTACTACTACTACTACTACCATCACCACCACCACTACTACTACTGCTACTACTACCATCACCACCACCACTACTACTACTACTACTGCTACTACTACTGTTACTGCTATTACTACTACTACTACTGTAACTACTACCATCACCACCACCACTACTATTACTACTACTAATACCACTACTACCACCACTACTACCACTACTACTACCACCACCACCGCCACCACCACTACTACTACTACTACCATCACCACCACCACTACTACTACTGCTACCACTAATGTCACTACTACCATTACTACTACTGCTACTACTACCACCACCACCGCCACCACTACTGCTACTACTGCTACTACTACTGTTACTGCTATTACTACTACTACTACTACCATCACCACCACCACTACTACTACTGCTACTACTACCATCACCACCACCACTACTACTACTGCTACTACTACCATCACCACCACCACTACTACTACTGCTACTACTAATGTCACTACTACCATTACTACTACTGCTACTACTACCACCACCACCGCCACCACTACTACTACTACTACTACCACTTTTGGCTGCTCCCGTTAGGGGTCGCCACAGCGGATCATCCGTCTCCATCTCTTCCCTGTCCTCTGCATCTTCCTCTGTCACACCAGCCACCTGCATGTCCTCCCTCACCACCTCCATAAACCTCCTCTTTGGCCTTCCTCTTCTCCTCTTCCCTGGCAGCTCCATATTCAGCATCCTTCTCCCAGTATACCCAGCATCTCTCCTCCTCCACACATGTCCACACCATCTCCATCTTGTCTCTCTTGCTTTGTCTCCAAACCGTCCAACCTGAGCTGTCCCTGTATGTAGTACACCGTCTCGCCACTACTGTGTGATGGAGTGTGGGTTCAGATCCAACACGTCCACACAGCAGCGGAACCCCCAGCAGCCCCGTTTCCTGCTGCTGCTGCTGCTGCTGCTGCTCCTCCCTCCACACAGCTCAAGCTGTGTCCCACTTTAACTAAACCATCATAATCCAGTCAGAAGTAAGGTGCAGTCTGCATGTAGACACACACACACACAACACACACACACACACACACACACGCACACACACACACACACACACACACACACACACACACAGACACACACACAGACACACACACCTTTAAATAGCTGGGGCAGTCGGTCAACGGCTCCTCAGCAAAACCACTGCTGTCTGAATGCTGACTGGCAGATCTCAACAGGTCTGAGAGACAGAGAGAGAGAGACAGGCAGAGAGAGAGACGGGAAGACAGACAGAGACAGAGAGACAGGCAGAGAGAGACAGAGACAGTTTGTTTTCAATTTCAAAACAAGTCTTTAATTAACAAAAAGATGACCAAAAAACAGACGACATGTTTTTAACAATATGAACAAAGTCACTCCTTCACAATAACCTGTCCCATAACCTGTCTCATAACCTGTCCCGTAACCTGTCCCACACCCTACCTGTCCCATAACCTGTCTCATAACCTGTCCAGTAACCTGTCCCCTAACCTGTCCAATAACCTGTCTCGTAACCTGTCCCGTAACCTGTCCCCTAACCTGTCCAGTAACCTGTCCAATAACCTGCCCCGTAACTTGTCCCGTAACCTCTCCAATAACCTGTCCATTAACCTGTCCCCTAACCTGTCTCGTAACCTGTCCCATAACATGTCCAGTAACCTGTCGCCTAACCAGTCCAGTAACCTGTCCCCTAACCTGGCCAGTAACCTGTCCCCTAACCTGTCCAGTAACCTGTCCAATAACCTGTCCAGTAACCTGTCCAATAATCTGTCCTGTAACCTGTCCAGTAACCTGTCACCTAACCTGTCCAGTAACCTGTCCCCTAACTTGTCTCGTAACCTGTCCAATAACCTGTCCCGTAACCTGTCCAGTAACCTGTCCCCTAACCTGGCCAGTAACCTGTCCCGTAACCTGTCCCGTAACCTGTCCCACACCCTACCTGTCCCATAACCTGTCTCATAACCTGTCCAGTAACCTGTCCCATAACCTATCTCATAACCTGTCCAGTAACCTGTCCCATAATCTGCTCAATAACCTGTCCCACACCCTGTCCAGTAACCTGTCCCCTAACCTGTCCAGTAACCTGTCCCCTAACCTGT